>NC_133110.1:17141673-17441673 GCF_022965805.1 Primulina eburnea
AAGTGTGGTCGTGTGTGTGTGTGCTGTGGATTTTACTAGCTTGTGCTTCAGATCTTCGTAAATCATATGGGTCTCCGAATCAACAATTCAACGCAAGTTTCTCTCTCATGAGTTCTTTTTCTATTCGGGACCAACCAGTAAACACAAAGTGGCAGGATTTCATAGTTGTACAACAAGATTTAGGGAGTCAATATCCATAAGTGCTCAAGTGGTTCAAAAAGATTGGGAGTACGTAGATCATTTTCACTATGCACCTTCCAGAAATTTTATCTGACATTCCTCAACGCCTTACATCTCCATCTTTTTAGCCTTGTGATAGGATTTCATCCTTTTTTGGCTCCCCCACACCTTACATCCCCTTTTGTTTCTCACATTTTTTTAAGTGCATAGTTTTCCCGTGCGTACTCCTTAGGCTTGGAATATAGGGTATGTTCATTTATCTTGCCTAGAGATGAATTTTCAGGTCCTATGCACGATTGGATGAAGGGTATTTGAGGTATACTTTGATTTTTTACTCGAGTTCATACTACTGGTCAGTCATTCCTTTCAACAGATATTCATTCAAGTTCTACTCGCATCTCATGGCTTTTTCAGTTTCCCTCACAGATTATTTTGTACTTAACTGTCATTCACACCACTACCAAAACCCACTATATGTGCATAAATAAAAATGACAGTTCATGTTACCGGGGTGTTCATAATGAGTGACAAGACTAAGAAACATGCAACTCATTAATCCAAAATCATCATTGGTTACCAACCGACTTGTTTCACCATCAAATGACACACATACAATACGCAAACGAAACGACTCCCTCATACTAAGTGTGTGCAATGTCCCTGTTGCACAAAAGACCAAAACACAAAATGCAAACACGGATGCAGACACAGAAACAAATGCAAAATAAATGACAGAATGAAACAACACTAAGAACAAAAACATAATGCAGTAAAAATTAAAATGAAAAGAAGGGGAAACAGTGAACTCCCTTTATCACGGCTCATTTTCGTCATTCTCTGGCGATGACACTCCCGATGCATCCCCTTGTTGCTGATAGTCATACTGAAAATGGAACGGGGAAATGAACGGCGGAGGTGGTGTATGGTCCCTGGGTCAACACCCTCTTGGACTAGCATAGTGCGCATCATGGACTCAACATAGGCGAACTGCTTATTGATGTTCGAGTTCACTTGAATGCAATAGTTTCATCCTTTTGTACCTCGCTCTTGTGGGAGACCGGCATCATTCTCCTTGCCAAAAACAAATACCAAAGGGCAATGTCGGCCTTCAAATATCTCTCATCAAAACAACTCGGTGAGCCTCCTAACAATTTCCGGGTCGCCCCTGGATGACACATTGTTTCAAGGATAACAGTGTAATCAAGGGCAGCAACCAATGCCTCAAATGTGGAGTCATCTACCTCGGGTGTTTCTAAAAGTGTGTTAATCGTAGTAGAATCGAATGACACAAGTCTACCCCGAACAAAGGCCTTGCCATCCTTCTATTCACCCGCATTGGCATAAAAATCTTTAACCACATACACAACAGCAGAATTCGGCTGACTTTCAAACTTCACCCATCCCCGCCTCTCCAAATCCGCAATAGTATCTAAGTGCCTATCTTCGAATAGCATACGAAATCCCCTCTCGGCAATTGGGTTTCTATGTATTTTAGCATGATCATATTGATCCCTAGCCGACTCATTCATAAAGCAGGTTCTATCAAATGACGAAGATGAAGAAGAAGAACCGGGGTTATCTTTTTGTTTCTTGGGAGCCATGGAGGAAGATGATGGAGATGGTGGATGACCGTGTCTTGTAGAAGATGACCGGAGAGCGGGAGATGCTTGATTCTTAAGGAAGAGTGCGCTTACGGTGCCTGAATCTTGATGTGGGAGTTACTTTGCTGCAAAAAAAACGAAAAGAGGGCGAAATTTGTGTTAGGGATTTGAAAATTGGTTTGCAGAATGGGGGAAGGGAAAGAGGAGTTCTGACTTTATGTGCAGTCGCGCCTGAGTGGTATAATTTTACTGCCCGAATGCCGACTGTGCTGGAATTCTTTTTTCGAGCAGAGGTGTTCGTGCTCGAGCGGTAAACTTTTACCGGGAGTTGTAGAGTAAGACATTTTCACCTTCCTTGTATTCCCTTTCGATGATTCGTCTGTCATGTGCCCTCTTTGTCTTTTCCTTGTATGACAGTGCGAGACCATACGCCTGATTCAGGAATATTTCCAACTGGTCCAATTGAAGTAAACGTCATTCACTTGCATCAGTAAAGTTAAAGTTTATTGCTTTTGTTGCCCAGTTTTCCCGATGCTCTAACTCTACAGGTAAATGACATGCTTTACCAAACAGTAGCTTATATATTGTAGTGCCTTTAGGTGTTTTAAAAGCAGTCCTATATGCCCAAAGAGCATCATCTAACCTTACAGACCAGTCTTTCCGACTGACACCTACCACTTTTTCCAAAATCCGCTTGATCTCTCGGTTAGACACTTCTACTTGACCACTCATCTGGGGTGATAGGGGTTAGAGATTTTATGCGTGACACCATATTTACTCAGAATATTTTCAAATAGTTTGTTGAAAAAATGAGTGCCACCATCATTAATGAATGCTCATGGTCTTCCAAATCTGTTAAAAATATTTTTCTTTAAAAATTTCAGAACCACTTGAGCATCATTAGTGGTATATGCTTATGCCTCTACCCACTTAGACACATAATCAACCGCAACCAAAATATATTTTTTCGTGAACGAACTGGGAAACTGACCCATGAAGTCTATCCCCCACACATCAAAAACCTCACACTCAATGATATTGTTTAATGGCATTTCATGACGGTTAGAGATGTTACCTGTCCGCTGGCCTTTATCACAGGCAAACACATAAGAACAAGCATCTTTAAATAGATTTGGCCAATAAAAGACACATTCGAGTACCTTGGATGCCGTTCGTGTGGGTCCAAAATGACCACCTACCTCGCGGTCATGAAAATGACTGAGAATCGATCACATTTCTTCCTCCGCTACACATATCCGTATCATGGCATCTGCACATATTTTGAACAAAAACGGTTTCTCCCACAAATAATATTTCACGTCCGAAAATAATTTCTTTCTTTGGTGAAATGTTAAATTTGGGACAGCAGTTCATCTGGAAACCAATCATCTATCTCATCGTTTTCACAATTTTCACTAACATGCTCAAGCCTAGAAAGATTATCAGACATTCTCTACACCTTTTTTATCTTTTATTTCAAGGTCAAACCCTTGGAGAAGTAATATCCACCTAAGCAATCGTGGTTTTGCCTCTTTCTTAGCAAGCAGATATTTAAGGGCAGAGTGATCAGTAAACACAATTACTTTCGACAAAACAAGGTATGAATGGAACTTGTCAAGTGCAAATACTACTGCAAGTAACTCTTTTTCAGTGGTGGCATAATTTAATTTTGCTTCATTTAGAGTCTTATTTGCATAGTATATAGTGTGAAATACCTTGTTCCGAATTTGGCCCAGGACAACACCAACTGTAGTATCACCGGCGTCACACATTACCTCAAAAGGCAGATCCCAATCCGGTGCTACACACACAGGAGCTGTCACCTAGTGCTCCTTCAGGTTCTCATATTCCTGCAAACAATCAAAGTTAAAGTCAAATGGTACATCTTTCATGAGTAGGGACGATAGAGGCTTAGAAATTTTAGAAAAATCTCTAATGAACCGCCGGTAGAACCCAGCATGTCCTACAAAACTTCTAACTCCCTTTATTGAAGCCGGTGGTTGTAAGTTCTTGATGACTTCCACTTTAGCTTTGTCCACCTCAATCCCTTGTTCCGAATTTTGTGTCCTAGGACAATTACTTCTTGTTCCATGAAGTGGCACTTCACCCAATTCAGTACCAGGTTCGTCTCCTCGCACCTCCTCAACACGGAGCTCAGATTTTGCAAAAGCTCATAAAACGTTGCACCAAAGATAGAAAAGTCATCCATAAATATTTCAAGAAAGGTTTCAATCATATCATGGTATATAGCAGTCATGCAGCGCTAAAATTTTGCAGGAGCATTACAAAAACCAAAGGGCATACGGCGGAAAACAAAAGTTCCATAAGGACAAGTGAAATTGGTTTTCTCTTGATCCTCCGGTGCAGTAGTGATTTGATTATACCCGAATACCCATATAGAAAACATTAAAAATCATGCCCCGCTAGTCTCTCCAACATCTGATCAATAAAAGAGAGGGAAAATGGTCCTTACGGGTGGCATCATTCAACTTCCTATAGTCAATACACACTCTCCACCTCGTAACAGTCCTCGTGGAAATAAGTTCATTCTTTTCACTAGTGATCACAGTAATCGCACCTTTCTTAGTCTCAGCCTTTACTACCTCTTGCATCTTTGGATTGAGTCTTCTTTGAGGTTGCACGAGGGGTGAGTACTTTTCTTCCATCAAGATTTTGTGCATGCAGATTGATGGACTTATTGCCTTGATGTCTGCCACCTTCCAGGCAAATGCATTTTGTGCTCTTTGAGAACTTGCAACAATTTTCCCTCCATAGCATCTGTCAAAGCTGCAGAAATAATGACAGGTAAAGTGTTATTCTCGTCTAGGTATACGTACTATAGGTGCGGAGGCAATAGCTTGAGCTCAAACGTCGGTGGTTCCTCGAATTTTACTTTGGAGGGGTCAAATCTCTGCTCTCTCCTAAATCCTCTAGTTTCATCTTCAGTAGCTTGCTCCATGGATGGTTGGAATTAAAGTATGTCACTATTTTAGCTTTTTCTTCGTCCAAGTCATCCTCCTTAAATTCAGTTGTGATGGTGGCTTCCAATGGTTCCCTCATAGCATCTTGCACAAAATTACACACCAGTTAACCCACAATATCAATTCTAAAACAGTCATCAATGTGCAATGTGTGCTTAAGAGCATTAAAGATGTCAAAAGTAATTTCTTCCTCGCCCACTCTCAATCTTAACTTCCTTTCTTGAACATCAATCAGGGCCTTGCCAGTCGCAAGGAATGGTCTCCCCAAAATCAAGGGCATATCCATGTCTTCTTCCATGTCAAGTACTACAAAATCAGCATGAAATATAAATTTGTCAACCTTCACCAGGACGTCCTCTATGACTCCTCGTGGGTATTTCACAGATCTGTCTGCTAGTTTCAAGGACATCTTTTGTGGGGACCCGGGCTCTAACTCTTTTCTTTGGGATTCAATGGATCGCTATTATAAAAAGTGGGTCAAATTTTCGCTTTTCAACATTAATTCTAATGTATGTAAACAAGCATAATTTCTTTATTTAAATTACAAACATAAGGTACAACATGTCTTGTTCCATCCATTCTCAACAACTAGTAATTAAATACAGTACATATCAAAGGTACAACTACTAGTTCTTCTGCTATGCTC
The DNA here is from genome assembly GCF_022965805.1 of Primulina eburnea. NCBI lineage: Eukaryota > Viridiplantae > Streptophyta > Magnoliopsida > Lamiales > Gesneriaceae > Primulina > Primulina eburnea. Next base: position 17,147,082 of record NC_133110.1, read on the forward strand.
GAGATCACCACGCTATGTCCATCTCTCATCCTCTGTGTGACCCAGATCCTGCCCCACCTGTTGTTATGCACACATACAGACATAACAACAGCCGGAAACTCCGGTAAGAACAAATCCCAGTATAAACATGTATACATGCATATAATCAATCTAAAACATGCAACATGATATAATGAATGACATCCATATAAACATGCAATGCAATGCGAATCAAACCATGTCTGGACTCGACTCGACTAGAACTCTAGGGATCTCGGTGTGAATAAGACGTCAATGGCTGTCACCTACCCTCCCACTCGGGGTGAATGTACGTCTTATTCCTAGACTTCGGTCTGAGCTGTATCAACGACTGCAATAGGAGTCAAGGCTGCTCCTAAGCTGAGATACACCGAACATCTAGATAGTTGACAATGGCTGTCAACGACTCTCCTATCTTAAATGCAATGAATATCAATCTGTAAACAAAGCATGCTCATATTCATATTTGAATATCACAATGATCTTACATGGTTGAATACAATTCTATAAACCAAGCATAATCATGTCACAAGATTTGAATATAACTCTATAATCAATTCATAAACATGTTACCATATATACAATAATTCTAGTATGTGATTTTGGTTGGGAACTCAAATAATATCTTATTTGAGTTGTGGCTTCCCAAACAAACATGGCTTATACCTTTCTTGTTGTGAAATAAATCGAAGTCTCGAAATCAGGATACCAATTCTGTCACTCCATATATGAAATGGCAATTGTTGATAGATACCATATCAACAAACAACTCACAACAAGTCTTATACAATTCTTAATCAATCTCGGTATAAATCGACGGCATAACGATATAATTCTTCGATACCGTTTAATCCAATTCAACATATATCAACATTGTACAATTCTCAACTCATAATCATCATAATATCTATGTCAAGATCTCAAAATCTGCATAATCTCATGTCAATATATGCTAAAACTCATCACAATTGAGTTCTATATCATTTCTTCGTTCCGGTTTCAAATCTACAATCCTTATAATCATAAGAACATATTTCTTAACTCAAATCATAATTTTCCCAACACCTATATATCAAGACATGCTGGAATTTAACAAAACATATACCATTTTGAAGCCCTTAATGCAAGGAATCCAAATTCGAACTTGAAACTAAATTCGGGTGGCTAAATCTTGAGATATCTTACTCCAAAACTTAAAGAATTTGAAGAAATTTGAGGGAACTCTCGGTTCAGCTGCTGGAAGTGCGAAAGAAATGAATCAGCACTAATTCATATATATACCATGTGTTGGAACTTTTCAAGTTCGCAATCTTTGCTTAATTTTGATGCTAACAAAACTTGTTATTTTGTTTCTAATAATCTACCTTAGTGTGCAGTAAGCTGGAACTGAAATAATCAGTTACGAGCCAAAACTAAAGCTGTCGAGGAATGCTAACTGAAGACGTCCAACTGATCGCGTAAACTGAAAACAGTAGAACTGAAGCTGACCAGTTGAAAGCATCAGTCAGAGTCAATCAGTTGCAGATCAAGACAAGCTTAATAATGGAATCCAGCTCAGCACGAAGGTACAAAAGCTATTGTACTACCACAGTACAATAAGAGACGTTGCATCAGAGCTTAAAGCCAAAAGTTCCGGAAAGATGTCGAGGAACAAATTCAAAATGCAACGGACACATTATTGAGTCTTACTGTACGGTCAGCCAAACGCCTATAAATAGAAGCTGAAGTTCAGTGAAGACTAACACTGAGAAAAACGAGAACAGAGAACAAGGGCACGCTTATTACATATCAGCTTGTTAGAAGCAATCAGCCCAGAGGGAACACTTCATTGTATTATCAGCTTAGATTAGAAGCCTTTTTCCCTCAGTGTGTGAGAACACTTTCGGGTAGTGTTCATTGATCAGTTCTCACACACACACACACACACTCACTCATCATCTCAGATTCCGTCTTGCACACAGACGTAAAACATGTGTATGTAGTCTTTCTCACATAGACGTTAAAGAAGTGTTGACTGGAAGGTGATGCCTTCAGTTTAGAACTAGGAGTTCAGTTAGGCAGTGGGTAAGTCCTAAGCTGGGTGGGTTTGTACAAAGGTTTGTATAAATCAAAGTCTTCTAGTGTATCCTATCCGAGGAGGTAGAAGGGGTGACGTAGGAGCAGTTGAAGTCTCCGAACATCCATAAACATATCTTGTGTTTTGTTTTCAGTCTAACTGTTTAACTGTGTTGTTCTTAATTGTTTCATCAGTCCAGCTGATATCAGTTCAAGTTCTGTCCATAACCGAACTGATATAAGCTCTAACTGACTTCTTTTCTTCAGTTAACCAGTTGCACAAGATATATAAAATTGATCAGTTTGTTTTCTTAACGAAGGATTATTTTGAGTGTCTTCCGCTTAGTTGTTTAACCAAACTCGGTCTAATTCATCGGTGTATTTATTCTTAGAACACGAGCTATTGCAGCTCATTGGTAGATTAGTCAGAAGGGTCAACGACTGATGCACAGCTTCGTAACTGATGTTCAGTCGAGGCCCCCATAACCGATCCTGACAACTGGTATCAGAGCTTGATGTTCTAAGAAAGACATTTGAAAAACTGATCTAAAATGTTTTTAAAATATTTGTAAAATGTTTTAAAGTATTTTAAATTTGTTTTAAAATGGTATTTAAAATGGTTTTCAAAACCCTTTTAAAAATTTTATATCTCACGCGTTTTTCTGAGAAGAGAGGATTGGTTCTGCAATTAATATTGTAGCCACTTCGCTCGAATCCGATTTTCTTATTTTAGCAGCTTGCAGGTTTTGAGGTCAACTGACAGGAGAACAGCAAAACTGATATGCGAACAAGATTTCAGTTGCAAGCCTACCAGTTAAACTGATCAACAGACGAAACCCAACTACCAGCTGAAACTGATGAGTTAACTGGAGCTTAATCATCAGAAGTGCCGCCGCTTAACTGCCATATCAGATCAGGAGAAATGATCAATGCGGTTCAGCAATCAGTTGAGTCCAGTTTGCATCAGCTAAACCAGTTGGCTAGCACAGGACCTCAAGTTCAAAGCAGTTAGCTGTTCATCTATCAAAAGGAAATTAAGACTTTGCAGTCTTTCAAGGATTCAAGGCAACCGATAGTTGGTACATTTAGTTCTATTATGTGTAAACTGGTTGATAACTGATGTTGTTTAAAATCCAGCTAAATGTAGTAGCAGTTTTCCCTTACATAACTGGTGTGCTTAATTGTAATACAAGGGAAGTTTATTTGTTTAAATGAACATCATGTTATTCAGTTTGTTTAAATGTATCTGAACTGATAATCCCAGTTTTGTGTAGCCTTAACTGCTTGCATGATTATTGCTGCTTTAAAATAATTCTAAAATCGTGTGACTATTTATATTTTTAAGGGGGAGTTTTCCTTTAAATTCATATTTTAAAATGATTTTTCAATTCAGTTGTTGAGGGGGAGTTTTTTTTTTTTTTTTTAAAAAAATATTTTTCAAATTTGTTATCCCTCAAACTGAAATTATCTTAGTTTCTTTTTAAATTGTTTTTCTTATTAATTCAGTTAGTAAGGGGGAGCATTCACTCCTGGAACTGAATTTTTGTTTTGATTGCTTAAATGTTTTTGATTCTCACAAAGGGGGAGAATCATATCACTTTAACTGTTCAAGTTTTGTGATCATCAAAAAGGGGGAGATTGTTGGAACTTTTCAAGTTCGCAATCTTCGCTTAATTTTGATGCTAACAAAACTTGTTATTTTGTTTCTAATAATCTACCTTAGTGTGCAGTAAGCTGGAACTGAAATAATCAGTTACGAGCCAAAACTAAAGCTGTCGAGGAATGCTAACTGAAGACGTCCAACTGATCGCGTAAACTGAAAACAGTAGAACTGAAGCTGACCAGTTGAAAGCATCAGTCAGAGTCAATCAGTTGCAGATCAAGACAAGCTTAATAATGGAATCCAGCTAAGCACGAAGGTACAAAAGCTATTGTACTACCACAGTACAATAAGAGACGTTGCATCAGAGCTTAAAGCCAAAAGTTCCGGAAAGATGTCGAGGAACAAATTCAAAATGCAACGGACACATTATTGAGTCTTACTGTACGGTCAGCCAAACGCCTATAAATAGAAGCTGAAGTTCAGTGAAGACTAACACTGAGAAAAACGAGAACAGAGAACAAGGGCACGCTTATTACATATCAGCTTGTTAGAAGCAATCAGCCCAGAGGGAACACTTCATTGTATTATCAGCTTAGATTAGAAGCCTTTTTCCCTCAGTGTGTGTGTGTGTGTGAGAACTGATCAATGAACACTACCCGAAAGTGTTCTCACACACTGAGGGAAAAAGGCTTCTAATCTAAGCTGATAATACAATGAAGTGTTCCCTCTGGGCTGATTGCTTATAACAAGCTGATATGTAATAAGCGTGCCCTTGTTCTCTGTTATCGTTTTTCTCAGTGTTAGTCTTCACTGAACTTCAGCTTCTATTTATAGGCGTTTGGCTGACCGTACAGTAAGACTCAATAATGTGTCCGTTGCATTTTGAATTTGTTCCTCGACATCTTTCCGGAACTTTTGGCTTTAAGCTCTGATGCAACGTCTCTTATTGTACTGTGGTAGTACAATAGCTTTTGTACCTTCGTGCTTAGCTGGATTCCATTATTAAGCTTGTCTTGATCTGCAACTGATTGACTCTGACTGATGCTTTCAACTGGTCAGCTTCAGTTCTACTGTTTTCAGTTTACGCGATCAGTTGGACGTCTTCAGTTAGCATTCCTCGACAGCTTTAGTTTTGGCTCGTAACTGATTATTTCAGTTCCAGCTTACTGCACACTAAGGTAGATTATTAGAAACAAAATAACAAGTTTTGTTAGCATCAAAATTAAGCAAAGATTGCGAACTTGAAAAGTTCCAACAATCTCCCTCTTTTTGATGATCACAAAACTTGAACAGTTAAAGTGATATGATTCTCCCCCTTTGTGAGAATCAAAAACATTTAAGCAATCAAAACAAAAATTCAGTTCCAGGAGTGAATGCTCCCCCTTACTAACTGAATTAATAAGAAAAACAATTTAAAAAGAAACTAAGATAATTTCAGTTCACGTTAGCACCGCGGGTGCGCTATGCTCTCGGCAATCTTATCATTTTCCAAAAGTAGCGACCGCGGGTGCGGCCCCTGCAAGACCGCGGGTGCGGTCTTGTCACCGCGGGTGCGGTCTTGCAATGTCAAAATTAGGCACCCTACTGGACATCCACCGCGGGTGCGGTGTCTCCTAGCACCGCAGGTGCGGTTTGGCTTCGATTTTTCTTGCTAAAATCCATAATTTATGATCGCGGGAGCAATCTTGTTCTAAGCACGGGTGCGGCCTCTCACACATGAAATATTTTGTACTTTCATCTTATGACATGCATTCTCATATCCTCCGAGTCGTACGTCAATGAAAACTAATAATCTTGAGCCTTACATTTCTCCCCCTCTAAGAAATGATTTCGCCCTCGAAATCGCACATCATTCTATCAATGCAAGCATCAAAAGTAATAACATCAAAGTTAGATCAATACTTACATTATTGAAATAACTCGGGGTGTTTCTGTCGCATGTCGGCTTCTGTCTCCCATGTCGCTTCTTCAATGCCGTGACGACTCCATTGGACTTTTACTAGAGGAATAATCTTCGTTCTGAGCTTCTTTTCCTTCCGATCAAGAATCTGTATCGGTTGTTCAATATAGCTCAATGTCTGATCAAGCTCAGCTTCGTCAGGCTGAATGACATGAGAAATATCTGGCATGTATTTACGCAACATCGATACATGAAAAACGTCATGTATTCCAGATAGAGAAGGAGGAAGAGCCAGTCGATATGCTCGATCGCCAATCTTCTCTAGGATCTCGTAAGGACCGACGTATCTAGGAGACAACTTTCCATGCTTGCCAAATCTGACAATGCCCCTGAAAGGAGAAATCTTTAAGAATACTCTGTCTCCCTATTCGAATACTAACGGTCTACGTCTGATATTGGCGTACTTGGCTTGCCTATCCTGTGCTGTCTTCATTCTCTTCTGAATAATCTTTACTTTCTCAGTCATATCCCGAATCATATCTGGTCCAAGTTCTGGTACCTCTGAAATATCATCCCAATATAGCGGAGATCTGCACTTCTTACCATATAAAGCTTCAAACGGTGCCATCTCAATGCTCGTCTGATAGCTATTATTGTAAGAGAATTCAAAAAGAGGTAGGGAATCTTGCCAACTAGTACCAAAATCTAGCACTACGGCTCTCAGCATATCCTCAAGTGTCTGAATAGTCCGCTCTGACTGTCCGTCTGTCTGAGGATGATAAGCAGTACTCAAGTGTAATGTCGTACCTAAGGCCTGCTGTAAACTGTGCCAGAAATGTGAAGTGAATCGGGGATCACGATCTGATACGATAGACTTCGGTACACCATGCAATCTGACTACCTCTCGAACGTATATCTCCGCCATCTGATCGTGTCTGTAAGTCATTCTATGGGATAAAACAAGCTGATTTGGTCAATCTGTCGATAACGACCCAAATCGCATCACAGCCTCGGGAAGATCGGGATAACTTCGTCACGAAATCCATGGAAATGTGGTCTCATTTCCATTCAGGAATAGACAAACTCTGAAGTAACCCTCCGGGCTTCTTCCTCTCGGCCTTCACCTGTTGGCAGTTCAAGCATTTAGACACATACTCTGCGATGTCTGACTTCATCTGCTTCCACCAGAACTGTGTCTTCAAGTCATTATACATTTTCCTGCCACCAGGATGAATGCTGAACCGACTACAGTGTGCTTCGGACATAATCTGATGTCTCAAGTCTGAAACATCTGGCACAACAAGGCAGTTATTCACGTACAAAACATGCTCACGCACCTGATATTCTGACAAATGCCCTGCTCTGACCATCTGAATCGATCTTTGCACATTCTGATCGGTTCGTTGAGCTTCTTTGATTCTTATGATCAAGTTCGGCTCAACTTGAATAACAGCAAGTCGTAGTGGCCTCCTATCTGTATCAAATTCTAATCCAGAGAAACAGCAATTTTCAACTAGCTTTGTAACACCTATCGTTGATAAGGATAGGGAACAAACCTTTCGACTCAAGGCGTCTGCTGCTGCATTAGACTTCCCTGGATAATATTTGATCTCGCAATCAAAATCTTTCAGCAGATCAAGCCATCTACGCTGTCGCATGTTCAACTCCGACTGAGAAAACAAGTATTTTAGGCTTTTATGGTCTGAGTAGATCTCAAATTTCTCGCCATAAAGATAATGACGCCAGATCTTCAGTGCAAATACGATAGCCGCCAATTCAAGATCATGAATGGGGTATCGAGTCTCGTGAGTATTCAACTGTCTTGAGGCATATGCGACCACATGACCTCGCTGCATAAGAACACATCCCAAACCTCTGTGAGAGGTATCACAATATACAACGAAATCACCCGTACCTGAAGGAATCATCAAGACTGGTGCACTGGTCAGCCTCTTCTTCAATTCTAGAAAGCTAGACTCACACTCCTCAGACCATAGGAATGGCGCATTCTTCTGTGTCAATTGTGTAATTGGTTTCGCAATACGGGAGAAATCTTGGATGAACCATCTATAGTATCCTGCTAGACCCATGAAGCTGCGTATTTCTGGCACAGAAGTCGGTCTCGACCAATTGATCACAGCTTCCACTTTACTCGGATCTACAGAAATACCATCTCCAGATATGATATGTCCCAAAAAGACAACTTGATTCAACCAAAATTCACACTTTGACAATTTGGCATACAATCTCTCATTTCTCAGTATCTGCAACACAATTCGGAGATGTTCTGCATGCTCATTCCTGTACTTAGAATACACCAGAATGTCATCGATAAAGACAATAACAAAATCATCCAAATACCTCTGAAAGATTTGATTCATCAAGCCCATAAATACCGCCGGAGCATTTGTTAAACCAAAAGGCATGACAATAAATTCGTAATGCCCATACCTGGTTCGAAATGCTGTCTTCGGTATATCTACATCTCGAACTCGGAGCTGATGATATCCGGACCGCAAATCAATCTTAGAATAAACAGAGGATCCCTGCAACTGATCAAATAAATCATCAATTCTAGGCAAAGGATACTTATTCTTTATCGTTGCCTTATTCAGTTGCCTGTAATCGATCCACAACCGCATCGATCCATCTTTCTTTCGCACAAATAGTACCGGAGCGCCCCAAGGAGATACACTAGGTCTGATATATCCCTTGGCTAGCAAATCTTCCAAATGTGCTTTCAATTCTTTCAATTCTATCGGTGCCATCCTATACGGGGCTCTCGAAATAGGAGTGGTACCTGGAATCAGATCAATACTAAAATCTACCTCTCGCACTGGAGGTAACCCTGGAATCTCCTCTGGAAACACATCTGCAAATTCCCGTACTACTGGCAAATCTGCCAATGTCGGGCTAGATTTCTGTACATCTACCGCATACACAAGGAACCCATCTGCTCCTTTCTGCAACAACTTATTCATAGTCAAAGCCGAAATCAAGGGAATCCAAGATCTGGAACTCTTTCCGTAGAATTTCCACTCTTCTGTCATTTCTGGTCTGAATCTGACAATCTTGTGGAAACAATCCACGGTTGGTCTGTCTTTGTTAACATATCAATTCCAACAATGCAATCAAAATCATCTAACCCAAGTACTATGCAATCTAGATCAATTTCATGACCCTCAAACTGTAAGATGCAATGTCTAACCGTAGCCACCGATATCAAACCACTTCCTAACAGAGAAGTAATAGACACGACATCTAACAATGACTCAACAGGCAGAGAATGCAATAATGCAAATCGTTCTGATATGAATGTATGCGATGCACCCGTATCTATCAATATATAAGCAGGTTAACCACAAAGGGAACAGTTACCTGCTATGACATCATCTGGGGCATCCTGTGCTTGCTCCTCTGTCAACGCAAACACCTGAGCCTGTTGTCTCTGAGGCTGACTCCCTGTCTGACCAACTCTGGCTCGAGGCTGGGTCTGTGTAGGTGGCGGCTGAAAAGAGTGAACAGATGAAGCTTGCCTCTCAGGCTGAGCTACAGATGTTGATGACCCTGCACCCTGAAATCTCTATGCACCACTTCTTTGAGGACAGACCTTGGCATAATGCCCCGGTTGCTTGCATATGTTACATCTGCCCACTACACCCTGACACTATTCTGTGGCATGCTTACCTCCACACGTACTGCAGTATCCACCCGTCACCTCTAAACTCTGGCCAGGACATCTCTGTCTTGACCCGCTGGATCTCGACGAGCTGCTCCCTGCCCTCTTAAACTGTTTGCCCTTCGCTTTTAATTGATCTTTTCGTCCACTGCCACTACCGCCGCTATCAAATATAGGGGAATATGGTGCTAGAGGTAGTGGTGGTCTCGGACTCGGAGCAACATACGGAACACTACGTTGTCTCAGTAACCCTGCTTCCGCTCCTTTGGCACGATTCAATGCATCCGAGAAGTTGTTAGGTCTCCCCGTATTCACCAACGTAAAGATATCTGGATTCAGGCCATTTATAAACTGATCTGCTACGGCCTCATCATTACCTGAAACGTGAGGTGCAAAGCGAAGCAAAGAAGAAAATTTAGCAACATACTCTTCAATGTTCAATTGCCCTTGCCTCAGGTTTGCAAATTCAGCGCCTTTATCTTTACGGTAGGATACAGGAAAGAATCGCTGATAAAACTCTGTCTTGAATGCTTTCCATGTAATCTCGGTGCCACGCTGTTCTAGTGCTCTCCTTATATTCAACCACCAATACTTAGCCACGTCTTGCAGTTGATGGCCAACGAGTTTCACTCGCTTCTCGTCACTATATTCCAGATACTCGAATAACATCTCGATATCCTCCAACCAGCTTTCGCATTCAATTGCATTTTCTATACCCTTTAAGTTCGGTGGTCGGAATGACTGGAATCGCTTTAATAGAGTCTCCATGGGTAAAGGAACGACTGCTCTTCTAGGAGGCATGGATCTGCTATACAAACAGTTTAGTATACAATCTATACCAACTGTCTCATCCCTCCTCTGATCATTTACCTCTGATCCAGAATCGGTTCTGATTCAGTCTAAACCAATACATACTGCAATCAAATCAGATAACACAACACGTAATAGGGAAAGCAATAAATCATGCTAGCATATCAAAAGCAAGGAAGAAGACTCGATCTACCCCGCTCATTCTATTCAATCACAATCTACAGAACCTACGGCTCTGATACCACCTGTTGTGGGGACCCGGGCTCTAACTCTTTTCTTTGGGATTCAATGGATCGCTATTATAAAAAGTGGGTCAAATTTTCGCTTTTCAACATTAATTCTAATGTATATAAACAAGCATAATTTCTTTATTTAAATTACAAACATAAGGTACAACATGTCTTGTTCCATCCATTTTCAACAACTAGTAATTAAATACAGTACATATCAAAGGTACAACTACTAGTTCTTCTGCTATGCCCGAGATCACCACGCTATGTCCATCTCTCTTCCTCTGCGTGACCCAGATCCTGCCCCACCTGTTGTTATGCACACATACAGACATAACAACAGCCGGAAACTCCGGTGAGAACAAATCCCAGTATAAACATGTATACATGCATATAATCAATCTAAAACATGCAACATGATATAATGAATGACATCCATATAAACATGAAATGCAATGCGAATCAAACCATGTCTGGACTCGATTCGACTAGAACTCTAGGGATCCCAGTGTCACTAAGACGTCAATGGCTGTCACCTACCCTCCCACTCGGGGTGACTGTACGTCTTATTTCTAGACTTCGGTCTAAGCTGTATCAACGACTGCAATAGGAGTCAAGGCTGCTCCTAAGCTGAGATACACCGAACATCTAAATAGTTGACAATGGCTGTCAACGACTCTCCTATCTTAAATGCAATGAATATCAATCTGCAAACAAAGCATGCTCATATTCATATCTGAATATCACAATGATCTTACACGCTTGAATACAATTCTATAAACCAAGCATAATCATGTAACAAGATTTGAATATAACTCTATAATCAATTCATAAACATGTTACCATATATACAATAATTCTAGTATGTGATTTTGGTTGGGAACTCAAATAATATCTTATTTGAGTTGTGGCTTCCCAAACAAACATGGCTTATACCTTTCTTGTTGTGAAATAAATCGAAGTCTCGAAATCAAGATACCAACTCTGTCATTCCAAATCTGAAATGGCAATTGTTGATAGATACCATATCAACAAACAACTCACAACAAGTCTTATACAATTCTTAATCAATCTCGGTATAAAGCGACGGCATAACGATATAATTCTTCGATACCGTTTAATCCAATTCAACATATATCAACATTGTACAATTCTCAACTCATAATCATCATAATATCTATGTCAAGATCTCAAAATCTGCATAATCTCATGTCAATATATGCTAAAACTCATCACAATTGAGTTCTATATCATTTCTTCGTTCCGGTTTCAAATCTACAATCCTTATAATCATAAGAACATATTTCTTAACTCAAATCATAATTCTCCCAACACCTATATATCAAGACATACTGGAATTTAACAAAACATATACCCTTTTGAAGCCCTTAATGCAAGGAATACAAATTCGAACTTGAAACTAAATTCGGGTGGCTAAATCTTGAGATATCTTACCCCAAAACTTAAAGAACTTGAAGAAATTTGAGGGAACTCTCGGTTCAGCTGCTGGAAGTGCGAAAGAAATGAATTAGCACTAATTCATATATATACCATGCCATGTATCACGTTAAGAAGAAGGGGTGGACTTCTCGCATGCAGCACCGTGGTTGCGGTCACGTTAGCACCGCGGGTGCGCTATGCTCTCGGCAATCTTATCATTTTCCAAAAGTAGCGACCGCGGGTGCGGCCTCTGCAAGACCGCGGGTGCTGTCTTGTCACCGCGGGTGCGGTCTACTTGCACCGCGGGTGCGGTCTTGCAATGTCAAAATTAGGCACCCTACTGGACATCCACCGCGGGTGCGGTGTCTCCTAGCACCGCGGGTGCGGTGTGGCTTCGATTTTTCTTGCTAAAATCCATAATTTATGACCGCGGGAGCACTCTTGTTCTAAGCGCGGGTGCGGCCTCTCACACATGAAATATTTTGTACTTTCATTTTATGACATGCATTCTCATATCCTCCAAGTCGTATGTCAATGAAAACTAATAATCTTGAGCCTTACATCCTTGTTGGCTTAGGCTCTCCCAATCCGAGTTTCCTCAATACAGATAAAGGCATAAGATTAATACTTGCACCAAGATCACACGTAGCTTTATGAAACACAATATCACCAATCATGCAAGGAATAAAAGAATTTCCTGGTTCTTTTAGTTTCGGTGGGATCTTGCTTTGTGCCAATGCAGAGCAATTCTCAGTCAAGTTTATCGTCATGTGATCCTCCAACTTCCTCTTATTAGCTAAGATGTCTTTAAGAAATTTAACATAGATTGGCATTTGCATTAGGGTATCAACAAAGGGAATATTAATGTGCAATTTCTTGAATACTTCTACGAACTTACCGAATTGCTCATCCAGTTTCGCCTTTTTTAATGCCACAGGGAAAGGTGGAGGGATAACAATTTTAGATTGTGCAGTGGGTGAGGGTGTAGATTTAGAAGACTTACCTGTGGATGTGTCAGCCGCTCCCTCTCTTTGATCTTATTTCTCTTTCTCTTCTTGTTCAAAAACTTTTCTGCTCCTCAACGCTATGGCTTTCACTTGCTCTTTCGGGTTAGTTTCCGTGTTGCTTTGCAAGGTGCCCGGTTCTCTGCTAGTGATTATTTTACCAACTGACCTATCTGATTCTCCAAGCCCTTTATTGATGCATCCTGGTTCTGCAGTCTAGTCTCAGTGGCTGAGATGAACTTGGACATCATTTGCTCCAAACTAGACTTCTCATCTCGAGGCTCAGGTCGATACATCGGTTGCTTATTATACTGATGTCCTCCTTGGGGCGATTCTGATTGCTTTGAACACCCAGTGATAATTTGGGGTGTTTTCTCCATTCAGGATTGTATGTATTCGATTAAGGATCATTCCTCGGACGGTTTTGAATCCCAAATTCATTCACTGGTGCCTCCTCATTCACAAAGAAAGAACCACTGTCTTGACAGTCCTTAATATAGTGTTCTCCTCTGCATTTTTTACAGAATATCTCTTGCAAGCGCATCGCTGTCCCGTTTACGTTCAAGCTGTCTATTTTCCTGTTAAGTGCTTCTAATTGTGCCATGATAGTTTTTCCTCTCAGATTGAGGGTGATAGCTGCTAGTAGCCATCTCCTCCAGTTACTCATACCATTCTTTGGCCGTTTTCCTCAACAAATTTTCACAGGCCGCAACATCTATCATGGTACGGTTAGAGGAAATTAAACCATAGTAAAATTTTGGACAATTAAGCCCAGAGGCAACTCATGATGTGGGCATCTTTGTAATAAGTCTTTGTAGCGCTCCCAAGCCTCATAGAGTGACTCTTGCTCAAATTGAGAGAAGGTGGTTATGTCCGCTCGCAGCTTCATGGTTTTTGATGGAGGAAAGTATTTCAAGAGAAATGCCTTGGCCATATCTTCCCAAGTTGTGATGGAACCTACATGCAAACAATTCAACCATGATTTATCTTTGTCACACAAAGAGAACGGAAATAAACGTAGTCTAACTGCATCTTCAGAAACTCCATTAAATTTAAAAGTGTCACGAATTTCTAAGAAGTCGGCTATGTGAGTGTTTGGATCATCTAGCACATTTACCCCGAATTGGACAGTGTTCTAGATCATTTGAATTACGGCTGGCTTGATCTCAAACTGGTTCGCCCTGATAGTTGGTCGCACTATGCTTGGACGTGCTCCATCAAGCGAAGGTTGTGCATATTCAAGCATGGGTATGTGCCTTGGCTCTTCGACCTTTATATCTTCATGATGCTCTTCCTCATGTTCGTTCTTGTTCATCATGTCTCTAAGCCTCTGTTGTTGCCTTCTTCTGCGTAAGGTTCTTTCAATCCCAGGATCGAATATGTGGGGACCCGGGCTCTAATTATTTTCTTTGGGATTAAAACGGATCATTAATATAAAAAGTGGGTCAAATTTTTCTTTTTACATTAACTCAAATGAAAGCTAATATAAGAAGTCTCTATGTTATTCACAACATAATATACAAACATAAGATACAAATATGTCTGGTTCCAAACCATATTCGACAACTAGTAATTAAATATAGTACATGCCAAAAGTACAACTACTAGTTCTTCTGCTATGCCCGAGATCACCACGCTATGTCCATCTCTCATCCTCTGCGTGACCCAGATCCTGCCCCACCTGTTGTTATGCACACATACAGACATAACAACAGCCGGAAAACCGGTGAGAACAAATCCCAGTATAAACATGTATACATGCATATAATTAATTAAACATGAAACATGCTATCATGAATGACATCATATGCACATGCAGTGCAATGCGAATCAAACCATGTCTGGACTCGACTCGACTAGAACTCTAGGGATCCCGGTGTGAATAAGACGTCACTACCTACCCTCCAATCGGGGTAATGTACGTCTCATTCCTAGACTTCGGTCTGAGCTGTATCAACGGCGGCAATAAGAGTAATACCTACTCCTATGCTGAGATACACCGAAACGTCTAGCTATTTGACAATGCCTGTCAAAGACTCTCCTATCTTAGATGCAATGAATATCAATATGTAAACAAAGTATAATCATATTCATATCTGAATATCACACTGATCATACATGCTTGAATACAATTCTGAAATCAAAGCATAAACATGTTAAAAGATTGAATATAATGCTATACACAATTCATAAACATGTTACAATATATCTAATAATACTAGTATGTGATTTTGGTTGGGAAACTCAAATAATATCTTATTTGAGTTACATCTCCCCCAAACAAAACATGACTTATACCTTTCGTCGTAGAATCGCTGTCACGATCGCCAATACGAATCTGAAATGGAAATGTGAATACGCACTCTATCAATTTCTAATCTAAATCAACATATATCCAAGTCCCTACGTGATCTCAATACATTTCGACGGCATAACGACGTAATTCTCGATACCGGTCAATCAAATTCTCAACAGATATCAACACTATCTTATTCTCAATCATAATCCAATACAATATTCATCCAAAACATGTCATAGTACCCAAAATCTGCATATTTAGTTCTAAACATGCTATAAAAATTGTAACAATTGCATATGACATCCGTTCTTCGATCCGGTTACGAATCTATATTCATAATCATCACAAGAATACATAATCTAGTGTAATTCACAATTTCCCCAATCACCATATCTCAAATCATGTTGAAACTGAAAGAAAAGTACGTCACCTTGTAGCTAATACGGAGAGGAGTTCAAACCCGAGGTCGGATCAAAGTTTGGATGCTTAAATCTTTCACAATCACAATTTACAAGTGTAAAGAAAAGGTAAAGCTTCCCTCTCTGAAATCTGCCGAATTCTTGCTAAAATATGAAGGAAATCGTGCCATGTTATATATATATATATATACATATATATATATATTGCATGCCTACACACACATGGCAAAGCTTTTGAAGGACACGTCTCGCGCATATGCGCGGCATTACTCGCGCATGTGCGCGAGACCTACTGTCTCGGCAGATTTAACACTCGCGCATATGCGCCACTAAACCCGCGCATATGCGCCACAGCTGCTGGAGGTGCCGCGCATGTGCGCCATTTCCTGCCGCGCATGTGCGCCAATCTTACTGGAAGCTCCGCGCATATGCGCCACCATTCTCGCGCAAATGCGCCAAAGCTACTGGCCTGCTCGCGCATGTGCGCGCCTTTCTTCGCGCATGTGCGCCGAGTCTACTGGAATTTCCATGCATATGTGCGCATTAACTTCGACCTTACTTATTCTTTTGACTATCTTGCACATCTTTATTATACATTTACCTTTTCTTTTCTAGTCCAATGAAATACACCTACAATCATCTTAATTATCAACAAATCCATCTGATTATGATAACTAAATCTTCGAGCCTTACATTTCTCCCCCTCTAAGAAAGGATTTCGTCCTCGAAAACGCACATCATTCTATCAATGTAAGCATCAAAAGTAATAATATCAAATTTAGATCAATACTTACATTATTGAAATAATTCGGGGTGTTTCTGTCGCATGTTGGCTTCTGTCTCCCAAGTTGCTTCCTCAATACCATGACGACTCCACTGAACTTTCACAAGTGGAATATTCTTCGTTCTGAGCTTCTTTTCTTTCCGATCAAGGATCTGTATCGGTTGTTCTATATAGCTCAATGTCTGATCAAGTTTAGCTTCGTCGGGTTGAATGACATGAGAAATGTCTGGCATATATTTTCGCAACATCGATACATGAAAGACGTCATGTATCCCAGATAGAGAAGGAGGAAGTGCAAGTCGATAAGCTCGATCGCCAATCTTTTCAAGAATCTCGTAAGGACCAATGTATCGAGGAGATAGTTTCCCGCGTTTGCCAAATCGAACAACGCCTCTGAATGGAGAAATCTTTAAGAATACTCTATCTCCCGCCTCAAAAACTAATGGTCTACGTCTGATATTGGCATACTTTGCTTGTCGATCTTGTGTTGTCTTCATCCTCTTCTGAATGAGTTTCACCTTCTCTGTCATGTCACGAATCATATCTGGCCCAAGTTCTGGTACTTCTAAAACGTCATCCCAGTATAGCGGAGATCTGCACTTCTTGCCATACAAAGCTTCAAACGGAGCCATCTCGATACTCGTCTGATAGCTATTATTGTAAGAGAATTCGCAAAGAGGTAGGGAATCTTGCCAACCAATGCCAAAATCTAGCATGACGGCTCTCAACATATCCTCTAATGTCTGAATAGTCCGTTCTGACTGTCCGTCTGTCTGAGGATGGTAAGCAGTACTCAGGTGTAATGTCGTACCTAAGGCCTGCTGTAAACTGTGCCAGAAGTGTGAAGTGAATCGTGGATCACGATCTGATACGATAGACTTCGGCACTCCATGCAATCTGACTACCTCTCGAATATAAATCTCCGCCATCTGATCCTGTCTATACGTCATTCTGTATGGGATGAAACAAGCAGATTTGGTCAATCGGTCAATAATAACCCAAATCGCATCGCAGCCTCTGGATGATCGTGGTAACTTCGTCACGAAATCCATGGAAATGTGGTCCCATTTCCATTCAGGAATGGCTAAACTCTGAAGTAATCCACCAGGCTTCTTCCTCTCAGCTTTCACCTGTTGGCAGTTCAAACACTTAGACACAAATTCGGCAATGTCTGACTTCATTTGTTTCCACCAGAACTGTTTCTTCAAGTCATTGTACATCTTCCTGCCACCCGGATGAATGCTGAACCGACTACAATGTGCCTCTGTCAGAATCTGCTGTCTCAAATCTGCAACATCTGGCACAACTAGACGGTTATTTACGTACAACACATGATCTCGTACCTGATATTCTGATATATGCCCTGATCTGACCATTTGGATTGATTTCTGCACATTCTGATCAGTTCTTTGTGCTTCCTTGATCCTTATAATCAAATTGGGCTCAACTTGGATCGTAAAAAGTCGTAGTGGCTTACTATCTGTATCAAATTCTAATCCAGATGTACAGCAATTTTCAACTAACTTGTTAACACCTATCGTCGATAAGTACAAGGAACATACCTTACGACTCAAGGCATCTGCTGCTGCATTTGACTTCCCTGGATAATATTTGATTTCACAGTCAAAATCTTTCAGAAGATCTAGCCATCTACGCTGCCTCATATTCAGTTCTGATTGAGAAAATAGGTACTTTAAGCTCTTGTGATCGGAAAATATCTCAAATTTTTCGCCATAGAGATAATGACGCCAAATCTTTAATGCAAATACGATAGCCGCCAATTCCAGGTCATGAATGGGGTATCGAACTTCATGTGGCTTCAATTGTCTCGAGGCGTATGCGATCACATGGCCTCGCTGCATAAGAACACATCCCAAACCTCTATGAGAAGCATCACAATATACAACGAAATCACCCGTACCTGAAGGTATCGTCAGTACTGGAGCACTAGTCAGCCTTTTCTTCAATTCAACAAAGCTAGACTCACACTCCTCTGACCAAACAAATGGTGCATTCTTTTGTGTCAATTGAGTTATTGGCTTTGCAATACTAGAGAAATCTTTGATAAATCTTCTGTAGTATCCGGCTAAGCCCATGAAACTACGTATTTCTGGCACAGAAGTCGGTCTCGACCAACTGATCACAGCTTCCACCTTACTTGGATCTACAGAAATACCATCTCCAGAAATGATATGCCCCAAAAGACAACTCGATTCAACCAAAACTCACACTTTGATAATTTCGCATACAGTCGCTCGTTTCTCAACGTCTGCAAAACAATTCTGAGATGCTCTGCATGCTCATTTCTGTTCTTCGAATACACCAAAATATCATCGATGAAAACAAAGACAAATTCATCCAAATATTTCTGAAACACTTGGTTCATCAAGCCCATAAATACCGCAGGAGCATTGGTTAAACCAAAAGGCATGACAATAAATTCGTAATGTCCATACCTGGTTCGAAATGCTGTCTTCGGTATATCTACATCTCGAACTCGGAGCTGATGATATCCGGATCGCAAATCAATCTTAGAATACACAGAGGATCCCTGCAACTGATCAAATAAATAATCAATCCTAGGCAAAGGATATTTATTCTTGATCGTTGCCTTGTTCAGTTGCCTGTAATCAATACATAAACGCATCGAACCATCTTTCTTTCGCACAAATAGAACCAGAGCGCCCCAAGGAGATACACTAGGTCTGATATATCCCTTGGCTAGAAGATCTTCTAATTGTGCTTTCAATTCTTTTAGTTCAATAGGTGCCATCCTATACGGAGCTCTCGAAATAGGAACGGTACCTGGTACAAGTTCAATGCTAAAATCTACCTCTCGAACCGGAGGTAATCCTGGGATTTCATCTGGAAAAATATCTGGAAATTCCCGTACTACTGGCAAATCTGCCAACGCCGGGCTCGACTTCTGCTTATCTACAGCATAAATAAAGAAACCATCCGCTCCTTTTTGTAACAATCTGTTCATAGTAAGAGCCGAAATCAAGGGAATCCGAGATCTGGAACCCTTCCCGTAGAATTTCCACTCCTCTGCCATTTCTGGGCTGAACCTGACAATCTTGTGGAAACAATCCACGGTGGCTCTGTACTTTGTTAACATGTCAATTCCCACAATACAATCAAAATCATCTAACCCGAGTACTATGCAATCTAGATCAATTTCATGACCCTCAAACCATAAGATGCAATGTCTAACCGTAGTCACCGATATCAATCCACTTCCTAACGGAGAAGTAATAGACACGACATCTAGTAACGACTCAACAGGCAGAGAATGCAATAATGCAAATCGTTCTGATATGAATGTATGCGATGCACCCGTATCTATCAATATATAAGCAGGATAACCGCAAAGGGAACAGTTACCTGCAATGACATCATCTGGGGCATCCTGTGCTTGCTCTTCAGTCAAGGCAAACACCTGAGCCTGTTGTCTCTGAGGCTGACTCCCTGACTGGCCACCTCTGGCTCGAGGCTGGGTCTGTGCTGGTGGCGGCTGAAATGAGTGAACAGATGAAGCTTGCCTCTCAGGCTGAGTCACGGAGGCAGACGATCCTGCAGCCTAGAATCTCGATGCACCACTTCTCTGAGGACAGACCTTGGCATAATGCCCCGGTTGCTTGCATACGTTACACCTGCCCACTACACCTTGACACTGTTCTGTGGCATGCTTACCTCCACAAGTACTGCAATATCCACTTGCCACCTCTAGACTCTGGCCAAAGCCTCTCTGTCTTGACCCGCTGGAGCTCGAAGAACTGCTCCCTGCCCTCTTAAACTGTTTACCCTTTGCTTTCAACTGATCCTTTCGCCCGCTGCCACTACCGCCACTTTCAAATCTAAGAGGAGGTTGTGCAGGAGGTAATGGCGGTCTTGGACTCGGAGCCACATACGGAACACTCCGTTGTCTCAGCAACCCTACTTCAGCTCCTTTGGCACGATTCAATGCTTCAGCGAAATTATTAGGTCTCCCAGTATTGACCAATGTGAAGACATCAGGATTTAAGCCGTTTATAAACTGATCTGCCATGGCCTCATCATTGCCTGAAACGTGAGGTGCAAAGCGAAGCAAAGAAGAAAATTTAGCAACGTACTCTTCAATGTTCAATTGCCCTTGCCTCAGGTTTGCAAATTCAGCGCCTTTATCTTTGCGATAGGATACAGGGAAGAATCGCTGATAGAACTCCGTCTTGAATGCTTTCCATGTAACCTCGGTGCCACGCTGTTCTAGTGCTCTCCTTATATTCACCCACCAATACTTAGCCACATCTTGCAGTTGATGGCCAATGAGTTTCACTCGTTTCTCGTCACTATATTCCAGAGACTCGAATAACATCTCGATATCCTCCAACCAGCTTTCACATTCAATTGCATTTTCTGTACCCTTTAAAGTCGGGGCTCGGAATGACTGGAATCGTTTTAATAGAGTCTCCATGGGCGTAGCAGTGACGTCCATCGTATCTCCGGATGTGCTACCCTGCTCTGGCGCTGGTGGTCGTAAAGGAACAGCTGCTCTTCTAGGAGGCATGTATCTAATAATCCAACTGATTAGAATACCAGATATACAACTGTCTCAGCCCTCCTCTAGTCAGTTACCTCTGATCTAGAATCGGTTCTGATTCAGTCTTTACTAACACATGCTGTAATACAAGTCAGATAATCATACAACATGCAATAATGAAAGCAATAAATCATGCTAGCACATCATAAAGCAAGGAAGAAGACTCGATCTACCCCGCTCATTCTATCTTATCTCACTCTAAAGGATCTATCGCTCTGATACCACCTGTTGTGGGGACCTGGGCTCTAATTCTTTTCTTTGGGATTAAAACGGATCATTAATATAAAAAGTGGGTCAAATTTTTCTTTTTACATTAACTCAAATGAAAGCTAACATAAGAAGTCTCTATGTTATTCACAACATAATATACAAACATAAGATACAAATATGTCTGGTTCCAAACCATATTCGACAACTAGTAATTAAATACAGTACATGCCAAAAGTACAACTACTAGTTCTTCTGCTATGCCCGAGATCACCACGCTATGTCCATCTCTCATCCTCTGCGTGACCCAGATCCTGCCCCACCTGTTGTTATGCACACATACAGACATAAAAACAGCCGGAAAACCGGTGAGAACAAATCCCAGTATAAACATGTATACATGCATATAATCAATTAAACATGAAACATGCTATCATGAATGACATCATATGCACATGCAATGCAATGCGAATCAAACCATGTCTGGACTCGACTCGACTAGAACTCTAGGGATCCCGGTGTGAATAAGACGTCACTACCTACCCTCCAATCGGGGTAATGTACGTCTCATTCCTAGACTTCGGTCTGAGCTGTATCAACGGCGGCAATAAGAGTAATACCTACTCCTATGCTGAGATACACCGAAACGTCTAGCTATTTGATAATGCCTGTCAAAGACTCTCCTATCTTAGATGCAATGAATATCAATATGTAAACAAAGTATAATCATATTCATATCTGAATATCACACTGATCATACATGCTTGAATACAATTCTGAAATCAAAGCATAAACATGTTAAAAGATTGAATATAATGCTATACACAATTCATAAACATGTTACAATATATCTAATAATACTAGTATGTGATTTTGGTTGGGAAACTCAAATAATATCTTATTTGAGTTACATCTCCCCCAAACAAAACATGACTTATACCTTTCGTCGTAGAATCGCTGTCACGGTCGCCAATACGAATCTGAAATGGAAATGTGAATACGCACTCTATCAATTTCTAATCTAAATCAACATATATCCAAGTCCCTACGTGATCTCAATACATTTCGACGGCATAACGACGTAATTCTCGATACCGGTCAATCAAATTCTCAACAGATATCAACACTATCTTATTCTCAATCATAATCCAATACAATATTCATCCAAAACATGTCATAGTACCCAAAATCTGCATATTTAGTTCTAAACATGCTATAAAAATTGTAACAATTGCATATGACATCCGTTCTTCGATCCGGTTACGAATCTATATTCATAATCATCACAAGAATACATAATCTAGTGTAATTCACAATTTCCCCAATCACCATATCTCAAATCATGTTGAAACTGAAAGAAAAGTACGTCACCTTGTAGCTAATACGGAGAGGAGTTCAAACCCGAGGTCGGATCAAAGTTTGGATGCTTAAATCTTTCACAATCACAATTTACAAGTGTAAAGAAAAGGTAAAGCTTCCCTCTCTGAAATCTGCCGAATTCTTGCTAAAATATGAAGGAAATCGTGCCATGTTATATATATATATATATATATATATATATATATATATATATATATATATACATTGCATGCCTACACACACATGGCAAAGCTTTTGAAGGACACGTCTCGCACATATGCGCGGCATTACTCGCGCATGTGCGCGAGACCTACTGTCTCGGCAGATTTAACACTCGCGCATATGCGCCACTAAACCCGCGCATATGCGCCACAGCTGCTGGAGGTGCCACGCATGTGAGCCATTTCCTGCCGCGCATGTGCGCCAATCTTACTAGAAGCTCCGCGCATATGCGCCACCATTCTCGCGCAAATGCGCCAAAGCTACTGGCCTGCTCGCGCATGTGCGCGCCTTTCTTCGCGCATGTGCGCCGAGTCTACTGGAATTTCCATGCATATGTGCGCATTAACTTCGACCTTACTTATTCTTTTGACTATCTTGCACATCTTTATTATACATTTACCTTTTCTTTTCTAGTCCAATGAAATACACCTACAATCATCTTAATTATCAACAAATCCATCTGATTATGATAACTAAATCTTCGAGCCTTACAGAATATCTCTAGTTCAAACTCTAGAACCTTGGCAAGCATGAGAGAGATACCTGCAAATAAATCGAAGGTGACAAACAAATTAAAATAGAGAATTCTAAAGTAAATAATTGAAAATAAAATTGTAGATTAACATTCCCCGGCAACGTCGCGAAAAACTTGATCAAGCAAAACTTGCAATGTAAAACTCTTGGTCAAAATTAATAATATTCAAGCTCGAAATAATCGCAAGTGCACGATGTCAAATTATAATATAATATACTAGAGTATGAGTATCATTCCACTAGAGACTGTATTTGGAAATTATTATTTTCATTTTAGTAAATCTTTAGCAACAAAATTTGGATGTTTATTTTCTACTATGATACTCAAATAAAAACTCAAAGCTAAATTTCAAGAATCAAATAAGGAGATAGAAAATCTAGAATGGTTAATTAAGATTAAATGACAAATGAATTTGTTGGGAATTTCGGTTTACCTACCCCTCGTTATTTACATAATTCGTTCGATAGTGATCTACGCTTCCGACTGGATTTCCTATTCAATTGAACACGCCCTCTCGAGCTATGCCAAACTAATTCTACTTAGTGAAGTCATTAAATTTCTTTAATTATTTATCAAAGGTGAATCACATATCGTTCTATTAAATCCCCTAGCTTTTATCCTTCCGGACTATGACTATCGGCCGTATCCGACTTCATATTTCTATGTAAATTGTAAATCCACGAATATTCTACTCGTTCCTATCACAAGATATTCTCTCGACCTCACTCGCGATATAAAATTTATTATTAAAGTTAACTACGCTCTAACAACACGATAACATAATAACATAATCAAGAATAAATCAAATATCGAATTATGAATTAACTAAATCAGTTTCGGGGTAGGATCCCCTTTAATCCCAACAAATATTGTAAGTTGGCTACTCGAATTCATAGTAAAAATAAACACAACAATGTTTAGATTATAACAAATATATTAAAAATACTATTCGTGACAAAGTGCGAGGAACGGTGCCCGGAAATCTTCGAATATTTTATCCTAGCCTTTGCTCCAAGATTTTTCTCCTTTTCTCCTTCCTTGGCTGAATGAGTGAAAATCGTCCCAAAATCTCGTCCATATCCACCTTCTTGAGAAAATTAGGGAAGAAATTGGCCAGCAAATCTTCCAAAATTAGGTGGGGCTCGGGTTGTCAAGTCTTGCCGCTCGAGCGCCACACTCTCTGTTTTAAACTTTTTCTCGCATCCAACCGCGCTTGAGCACCAAGTTTTCTGTCAATTTCTTCGGAACTATCACCTCTCGTGTCTAGGTGGTGGAATATTGCCGCCGAGCGCCACGTCCTCTGGACATTAACTTAGTAATTCACATCTCGCACCTGAGCAATAAAATATTACCGCTCGGGCACCAACTTTCTGCCCGTTCTCCCCTTGGTTTGCACGTTTTAGTTCCGATTCCAGTTTTCCGGCCATTTTACCTACAAATTCATCATGTAAATGTGAGACACAATCATTTGCATATGCTTATGCTAAACAAAAAGTAAATTAAATGCACGCATACAAACATACACAAAAACTAATGCAATAAAACACGTAAAAATGAAAACTATCACCACGTTATAGATCTACTGATATGCAATGGTTTCACATGATTTTTACATGAAAATTTTGGATTTTCTTCACTTGCTTATCACTTTTTGACATGGATGAAGGGGCAGTTAGGTTTTGATGATTAGAAGATGATTCACAGAAGGTTTAGAGAGGGTTTAAGTGGAAATATCATACTTCGAATGAGGCATGTAGGGGTGCGATCGGAGCTTCATGTTTTTGGGCTAGGTTTTGGCTCGATCGGCTTAAAGGATGTGAGATGTGGTGATAGGGCTGTTCCAGGCCTTGGATTAGACCCTGTGGGTGTGAGACATGGCTCGGGGTGGCTCGAGAACAGCTGGTCATGGTCGAGGGGCCGATTGAAGGAGCTAGAGATAGTAGTGGTTCAGCTTTGGCTTGTTCGAGTGAATCATGCACTTCCACGTGCATTGTGCTGGGGACCATGGTTAGGTCAGTCTATGAGGGTTTAGTCAAGTCCTAGAAGTGGATGGTTTGAGGATGGTCCGGCATGGTTTGGGCTAGGGTCGAGATATGGGCTTGGCTTGGAGTAAGGTTCGAGATATGGGCTTGGCTTGATGTTCCATGCCTTGGATTAGACCCTGTCGGCATTCTTTCTTTTTGTGCAGAAAATTCCAGCAGCTGGCAGGGGGTTTTCGTGGGTCTTGTATGGTCTGGAAATGGTTGTTTTAGGTATGGTTATGTGTCATTAAGTCATGGTTTAATTTTGGAAAATTTTGGTTGCCTTTCAGGTTGATTTGAGTTAAAATCGGGACTTTGGTCCAAGTTTTAAAACGAATTATAGAATTTGATGCAGGGGCTCGAGTTAAAGTTTAAGAAATGATTATAAGTATGTTTTAAGGTGTTTTAATAAGTTTGGATGGATTAAATTCGAAGTTTTAAGGTCCAGGGGTAAAATGGTCAAATTAGGGTTTAGGGGCAAAATGATCATTTTGCACACGAGTCAAGTTAGCAGTTCTGGTAGTGCCCTGAAGACTGAAAATTCATGTTTAAAAAGTTATTTTATTTGAATATGGAATTTTTATGAAAATACTGAAAATATGTTGCATGCTTGGTTTCAAAAAAATATATGTATATACATGAATTTTTATAAGTGATGAATATGATAACATTTTTGAAAGAGGTGACTTGGTTATGACTGATACGAACACAAACACGAAACATGTAAGACCAAAGCTCGGTTGACGTGTAATAGTGTCGCTGATGTCCCCCGCAGCCTGGTACCATGGTTATACATAGATGGATTCATCGACCACAGCTGATACGAAAGTCACGATCAACTATCTGAATTCCATAAAGAAAAATGTATACATTTACGATGAAATGATATGAATATTTTTATGTTTATGTTCATGCTTTTGAAGATCATGGAAGTTACTTTAATTACAATACTTTTCACTTTTGCATGATATGTATACGTACTTTTTCATAATGGTTCAGGTGTGTCGAATCTTTAGACTCGCTAAGTGTGACTGATGCAGGTTATCATGTTGATGAGGAGATTGGAGGTGCTGAAGACTGAGTGGACTGAGCTGGGGGTGCACGGGAAACCCGATGACCTTGTATTTTCCGCACATTATATGGTTTTATGGAAGTTATGGTTAAGCAGTATTGCAAAACGTTCATGATTCTTATGCTTTGAGAACGAGTAGATTTTTAGTAATATGTTGATGTTTTATTTTAAACAGTCAACGTTTCAATTGGTCATATTTTCAAGATTTGATCTGCACTCAATTTTATACAGGAGGTTTATTTTATTTTAGTGTATGTATTTTCGGTTAGCAATAGTGATTGTTTTTTCTAAAAAAATCAATAGTTTAGTAGTAGACGTTACAATCCTTGAGCTTTGTGCAGGCTCACCAACCTAGGAAAAATTGAAATGAAAAGTTGTCAATATACGAGAAATCTCATGACATACTACACTCAAAAGCAATA
The DNA here is from genome assembly GCF_022965805.1 of Primulina eburnea. NCBI lineage: Eukaryota > Viridiplantae > Streptophyta > Magnoliopsida > Lamiales > Gesneriaceae > Primulina > Primulina eburnea. The sequence continues at coordinate 17,173,740 of NC_133110.1, forward strand.
GTAGGGATGTCAATGGGTCCGGGTTTTGCCCAGACCCGCATGTATGGGGTGGGTTTGGGCATACTAAATGGGTCTCGGGACGGGTCTCGGGTCCAATTTTTCAGACCCGTCCGGATATGAAGCGGGTCATGGGTCCTATAATACCCGTCTCATATATGTGGATATAAATATTAAAGGGTTGTAGTTTTATTAAATTTTATTTTTTTTAGTAGCTCACCTCAACCGTAACAATCGTAGCTATTCATATGTCAACTGTTGCATTTAAATCTGCTTTTAGCAATAGTGGAAGAATAGTTGGTCCTCATCTTAGTAGACTTAATCCAACGACTTTAGAGGAATTGATGTGCTCGCAAAGATGGTTGTGGGATGAGGTGAAAAGTAAATAAATCACAGTTTTATTTTGTTATTGTACTTTTATTTTAATTTTTTTTATTGTACTTTCTCTCATTAAATTACATTTTTTTTTACAATTTGAAATTACAGTTTTATTTTTCAATGTACTTTCTCTATTTAATTTTGTTGTGAATTTTTCAAGTAGTTTACCAACTTGTCCCAACAATCTCGATGAAGAGGAAAATGATCTCGAAGAATGTGTCTGAAATATTGCCTACTCGCTGATTTTATATTGATCTGTTTAAATTATGTTATGACTTATTTTTGGGGATGTCAAGATTTTTTTGGAGAGCTAGTAACTCTTTTTTTTATGTAATTCTTTATGTCGTGAAAATACTTTGTTTGTTATTATTAAGTGTGGTCGAAAACAAGAATTAACTTTCCACAATGTTGCATTTAGAGGCTTGTCTGTTTCATAATTTCAGTCATGTGAAAAGAAAGATTACTTTTTTATTTTAAAAAAATTCGGGTCTCACGGTTCTAGCCGGCCCCGTTTCGTATTCGAGGTGGGGTGGGTCCGAAGAATATTTAACCGGGGTGGGGCGGGTAATGGGTCAAAGTTTTTTTCATGAGGAGGGTCTTAGGTTTAGCCAAACCCGCCCCATACCCGCCTTATTGACATCTCTAACCAATAGAATTAGATTTTTATAACATTCTACAAAGAAATGTGATTAGATTTTTTTTTTTATAAACTTTCCTCATACCTCAAATAACCTACAAAAATAAATCAAATTAAAAATATTTTTCCCAACATAATCAATAAGCTAAAGCGCCACAACTGCACAAAACTGCCGACAAGAAAGGCTTTATTGCATTAACCAGGCTACATGATCATCATGGTAAAGGTCTTTTTGCAGTACAAAAATAGCCCGGTTGAAGTTCGTCCCTTAGAGACATAATTATGTTTCCTTGTTATCGATATCACTCATCTTTTACTAAAACAATGTCACATGAAAATCATAACTTTAAGTAAACATTTGGACCGCAAATCATTAGAGAAACAATAAAGTGATCCAAATTTCCAGAAACAAAAAAATTCTTGAGTCAAGAAATGTAATGCCAAACCGTTTAGGACTGTGCTCCTTGAATATGCTTGATGCTATTTCAAAAACTTATTTCTCCCAATACATTTGAGGGTATAACCTAAAAGGGTACCTTACGCAGAAAAGCACACATAAACCTAATTTAAAGAGTTTCTCACATAGACAATGATATTACACTAAGTCAAGGATCTGATAGAAAGCCCAACTCCAAAGCATTACGGTATAATCTAAAGCCCAAGATCACTTCAGTCCACAAAGCCTCAACCCATGTAATTAGAAAGATCTAGAGGATAGATTTAACAGCTCATGAATTTGTTAAGCCGTTATAACCTCTCAACAGCTTCTACCACTTGCAATGAATTCATTGGTTGTAGGAATTTATAAATACAACTGATTGTAATTACCTTATTATGAATAAGGAATGAAGTTCTTCGTTATTTCCTCAAATTCATCATTCTTTTAGTTTCCTAACTTGGTATCAGAGCCGCCATGGCGGCAGCCACATCTCCAAATATTTATGTTGCTCAGTCCAACACCTTCACCAACGACAACTTTCCAATTATCAACCCAGCAAACCAAATAAATTCTGTTAAGTTGAGTGATGATAATTTTCTTCTCTGGAATCTCCAGATTCTCGCTGGTATTCGTGGGTTAGGATTAGGTATCTTCATACTCAATGATCCTCCTGTTCCTCAAAAGGTTATAATCGACGAACATGGCACCGAGATGGTCAATCCAGTTTTTATTTCTTGGTGTCGACAAGATCAATTACTGTTCTCGTTCCTTTTTGCTTCCATGACAGAAAGTGTTCAAAGCCAAATGATCGGCTGCTTAACCTCAGTGCAGCTGTGGACTAGAGTATCCTGTTTATTTGCCACAAGATCAAGGGCTAAAGTCATGCAGTATAAACTCCATCTTCAAACTCTGAAAAAGGGGAATCTCAGCATGAAGGATTATCTGGGGAAAATGAAAAAATTCATGGATATCCTGGCAGCCTGTGGACATCCCATCTCGGAGGAAGATCAAGTTCTATATGTCCTAGGTGGTGTTGGCCTTGAATATGACTCAGTAGTAGTTCATGTTACATCTCGAGCTGAATTCCTCACAATTTCTGATGTTGGAGCTCTTTTAATGGCCCATGAAGGCAGAATAGAGTCATACTACTCTAACACCGAGAGCACATGTTGGAAACTAAATTCTGGAGTTTGACAAAACATAAACCAATCGATCAAATCAACTAATACATGAAAGCAAATTCGGCAGCTGGACATTCAACTGAAATCAGTTGACACAAACTGATCAGTTGAGAACAGATCAGTTAAAACATTCAGTCGAAAACATTAAAGCTTCTCAACTGAAGATACCTCGGGAAAGATCATTCAACAGACGAAAAGACATATCAGACAGCAACTGAATATGGAAAGCCGCACTGCATAGAACAACGTATTTCGGCTATTGAGATTAATACACCGTCTTACAATAAATGATGAAGCGGCAATCAAGAACATTGTCCAAGAAATGATAAGGTGGCAATCAACGGATACGAGAATTCAAAATTACCGTTGAAAGATAAGTCTATAAATATGACTAAAGAGCAGTTGACAGGAGTCACGATTGACCAATCTTAAACTTGCCATTACTCTGTCAAAATCTCAGCTCACACTTATCAGATCTATTCATAGCAATCAAGGCTACACATTGAGCAAACTAGCACTCTGAAATATTGATAATTCGGTAAGTGCTAAGTTCAGTTACTTACAGAGATCATTGTATTATACTAAGAGTTTCAGTTCAGGCAATAAATAAGTCCTAACTGAAGTGGGTCTGTACAAGCGTTGTACTCGATCAAAGTCTTTTAGTGAATATCCTATCCTTGTGATAGAAGGGGTGACGTAGGAGTTATTCAATTCTCCGAACATCCAGAAACATATTGTGTTGTTTTTACTTCAACTTTTTATTTCCAGTTAGATATTCTATCTTTCAATCAGTTTATTTTCCGCAACTGCTTATTCAGTTTAACTGATTGATATTGACCGACGGGATACTTAGTTCAGTTTGTAACAAAACTGAACTACCTTTTTCGAAAAACATTTAAATTCCTAGAAGTGTTTATTCAACCCCCCCTTCTAAACACTCCTTAGTCAATAACCGATCCTAACAAGTGGTATCAGAGCAAAGCAAGATGATCCCAAAGACAATAAAACAAAAACTGATGAATCAGTTGAAATGTTGAGTCTGAGAAGGGAGATTGCTGAACTCACTGATGAAAGAAGCAGGAATCAATCAATGATTCAAAAAATGTCGCTTGAAAATACAAAGCTCAATGTGCTCATTCAAGTTTGGAACAAATCATCTAAAGCTTTAACTAATATACAGAATTCTCAGAAATCAGTTGATGATAAAACTGGTTTAGGATTCGGTAGTAAAGATGATTTGTCTTCCCAAGATACTCAACCAAAACTGAATATGAACAAAGGGAAATATATTCACTTTGTAAAATCAGTTATGGTACAAAATCAAGAAGAGTCGAGCAAACTAATTGAACAGCCATCTCAGAATATGAATAAAGGCATGAGATGTGGAATTGGATATAATCCAAAGGGTAAGACTGACTCATGGAATCAGCAACCAAAAACTCTCAGCAGAAAATATTCATATGGCTACTCAAACTACTACAATAGTAAGCCAATTCAGAAAGGATATCGGCTGAACAATCAGTTGAAAAAGGACAAAACACATGTTGTATCATCCACACACCATACACCAAGCACACACAAACAGAGAAGGACCATATGGAATACAGCAACAGGACGGTCAGTTAAACTGATTCAAGTCTGGATTCCTAAAGGACTAATCAACTTTAGACCCAAATAGAAAAGGGTACCAGAATCTTATTTTGTGTTTAATTGCAGACAATAGGAACAAGCATTGGATCAATATGGTATCTGGACAGTGGATGTTCACGACACATGACAGGAGATTCAAACTTATTGTCTCAACTGGTTAAATACAATGGTCCAAACATCAGTTTTGGGGATAATTCCAAAGGTAAAACTGTGGGTAAGGGTAAGCTTATCCATGGTAACTTCACCATTAATGATATTTTATTAGTCGAGAATCTTAAGTATAATCTGATAAGCATTAGTCAGTTATGCGATAATGGATTCTCAGTTCAGTTTGACAAACACTCTTGTTCAGTCAAAAACTCAATTGAAGAGATTATTCTAACTGGCAAAAGGTGTGGAAACACTTACAAAGTCAGCTGGAATGATCAACCTTATACACCAGTATGTTTTATTGCGTCTAAATCATCTCAAAACTGGTTGTGGCATAAACGGTTAAATCATTTAAATTTTAAATCTCTTGCCTATCTGAGTAAGCATGAACTTGTAACTGGTTTGCCCAAAATAAATTTTTCAAAAGAAAAACTTTGTTCAGCATGTCAGTATGGAAAACAAGTTCGATCCTCTTTCAAAAACAAAGGCTGTAAATCTTCATCCCGATGCTTAGAATTATTGCACATGGATCTCTATGGTCCAATACCAGTCATGAGCTTAGGGGGAATGAAATACACCTTGGTGGTCGTAGATGACTTTTCAAGATTTACTTGGGTTATATTTCTCAAATCCAAAGACCATACTGCTGCACAACTGATTAAACTCTTCAAAAGACTTTTAAATGAAAAATCAGTTGGGATTGATCGAATCAGATCTGATCGAGGAACTGAATTCATCAATCAAACACTTTCAAACTTTTTAGAAAATACTGGAATCAAGCATGAGTTCTCAGCAGCAAGAACACCTCAGCAAAACGGTGTAGCTGAGAGAAGGAATCGGACTCTTAAGGAAGCTGCTAGAACGATGCTTGCTGATTTAGGTATTTCTCAAAGATTTTGGGCAGAAGCAGTAAACACTGCATGCTACACTCAGAACAGATCAATGATTAATAAAAATCACATGAAAACACCATATGAGATCTGGCATGGAAGAAAAAGCATAATTACTTACTTCAAAATATTTGGTTGTAGATGTTTTATTCATAACAATGGTAAAAATTATCTAAAAGCATTCGATGTCAAATCAGCAGAAGGAATATTCCTTGGATATTCATCAGTTAGCATAGCTTACAAAGTATTTAATAAGAAAACCTTGAATGTTGAAGAATCTGTACATGTTAATTTTGATGAAACTGTACTAATCGATAAGCCAACTGATCAAGTTGAGCTAGCTTATCGATTTACAGATATCAGTCTGGAAGATGATGACTCAGACGAAAGTCGTAATAATCAGAATATCTTTCATACACCTGAACCTGAGATATTGGATCAACCAGCTGAATTGGAAGCAAATCTTGACAATCAGTTAATGGAGCAAACTAATGGAAATCAATTATCAACTGAATCAGTTCCAACTGAAACTGAGAACATTCAGTTACCTAATGAAGAATTTGCTGGCTGTGAAGCACCCAATGCTGAATTTAGATGGAAGAAATCATATCCTCCAGAACTGGTAATAGGTAACCCATCTGATCCAGTAAGAACAAGAAATCAGATGCTCAATTTATTTATTCATTCAGCTTTTGTATCTCAAATCGAACCAACAAAAACTGCCGAAGCTCTTGCTGATCCTAATTGGATTAATGCAATGCAAGAAGAGCTAAATCAGTTTGTTCATAACAATGTCTGGAACTTAGTTCCAAGACCAGTTTCTAAAACTGTTATAGGTACAAAATGGGTGTACAGAAACAAACTGAACGAAGATGGTTCAGTTGTGCGCAACAAAGCAAGGTTAGTGGCACAAGGGTATAGACAAGAAGAAGGAATTGATTATGATGAAACATATGCACCAGTTGCAAGACTGGAGGCAATCAGAATATTTCTTGCCTATGCATCCTTCAAAAACTTTAAAGTCTATCAAATGGATGTGAAAAGTGCATTCCTAAATGGCCAATTGCAAGAAGAAGTCTATGTTGAACAACCTCCAGGTTTTGTCAATCATAATTTTCCTGATCACGTTTATTATTTGAACAAAGCATTATATGGTCTCAAACAAGCTCCACGGGCTTGGTATGAAACCCTTTCAAAATTCCTAACTGATCATGATTTTTCTGTTGGATCAGTTGATAAGACTTTGTTTAAATTCTCGAAATATGATCATATTTTACTTGTTCAAATTTACGTTGATGATATTATTTTTGGGTCAACTAACCCCAAATTATGCAAGAAATTTTCAAAGCTGATGCAGGATAAATTCGAGATGAGCATGATGGGTGAGCTGACATTCTTTCTTGGTTTACTAGTGAAGCAACTGGATTCAGGAACATTTATTAGTCAAACCAAATATACCAAGGAGTTGCTAAGAAAATTTGGCATGGAATCTTGTTCAGCAGCAAGCACTCCAATGAGTTCATCAGTTAAATTAGACACTGATCAAGGGGGAATATCAGTTGAGACGACACTATACAGAGGTTTAATAGGTTCTTTATTGTACCTAACTGTTAGTCGCCCTGATATTATGTTTGCTGTATGTATATGTGCAAGATTTCAAGCTAACCCCAAGCAATCACATATTTCTGCGGCCGAACGTATCTTGAGATATCTTAAAGGCACGGAAAATGTTGGTTTATGGTACTCTAAAGACTCATCTTTCAATTTAGTTGGCTATTCAGATGCAGATTATGCAGGATGCAAGCTTGATCGTAAAAGTACAAGTAGATCATGTCAGTTTCTTGGAGACAGACTGATCTCTTGGTTCAGTAAGAAGCAAACATCCATAGCAACTTCCACAACTGAAGCAGAATATCTTGCTGCTGGAAGCTGCTGTGCTCAACTACTCTGGATTCAGCAACAACTGAAAGATTATGGTGTTGATGCAAAGGAATCACCAATATTCTGTGACAACACTAGTACAATAGCTATTGCATACAATCCAGTTCTTCATTCCAGGACTAAGCATATAGATGTCAGACATCATTTCATCAGAGATCATGCACTAAAGAAGAACATCAGATTAGAATACGTCTCAACGGAACAACAAGCAGCAGACATCTTCACAAAACCGTTACCAGAGGCTAAGTTTTCTTATTTCCGAAATATTCTTGGTTTAATTGATATAACTTCACTAACAGAATTAAGTGCGGAAAATAAGAATACAACAAATTGATAATAATATTTCATTAAGAATACCAACGTTCCCAATTTACAGAAGAAATCATAGATCCAACTGTATCTAGCCATGCCCTAACCCAGTCATTCAACTCATAAATTCGAACTCCAGCAAATGCCCTTGACTTTGAAATCTTATCAACAACATGCCACTCCTTCCATAGCATTGCTTCTAAAAGACATTTGTCTTCAACCAAATCATTAACGTGGCTAACCTCAAAACGAGCAAGGTATTTCAGTGCTCTTCTCTCCTGAGCACGAGTAGGAATGACACCACTATCACTCACCATCTTCAACTCATCAATCTTTTCCCAGGTTGTCAATACCTTCTGAAAAACATATTTCTCCATCTTTCTTTTAATTTCAACTAAACGAGGGGCTGACTGATCAGTCACATGAACTTGCGTGCTACTGCATGCATCAGAATCCGACATGTTGAAATAGTTTTTGAACTGATCACATTATCACCACTATCATCTCATTTATAAAAAAAAAGGTGTTGAAGAAGTTGAAGAATCACAAGTCAACTAAATCGACTCTCACATTTACCGAGGACATTTAAGATATCAGTTAATAACAATTTGAATTTTATTAGTTATTTATCAATTAGTATTTCATAAGTTCATTTGTTTACTTATCAAAACCGATGACTGTTAGCATAATCATTGGTCGTAATTTGTTGTTAACCTTTACTGCTGTTTTACTGAATATATAAATGAGTTGCTTACTCTTATGAGTTCTTAACTGATGTCAGCAAGTGTTTGTGATTATATCTCTTCCAGATCATTGCAGGCAGAAATAAAAGAACAAAGACGATAAAACATAATAAATATTTTATTAAGAAGAGGAGCCGGTTACAATTTCATATTCTTTTTCCACAGCAATTATCCACAAACTCATCCATGCAGCTAGTGCTGAGGAAGAGGTTTTGCAGAAATTGTGGGAGGCAGCGATGCGGCGGAGGATCTCTAGCTCCTTCAGAAGAAAGAGCTTGTAGAGATAACACTCTTTAAAAAGGTCCACCCCCGCAGGAACTTCTAGGAGCTCTCGCACCTCTCGAAGTTGGGCCTTTCGCCTGAAAGAAGAGACCCGCCCAGAGTAATACAGGAACTCCAGTTCCTGCATCTCCTCCCAGTAAGGAAGGCTAGCGTAGAAGACTTCATCTTCTATGGACTGTTTCCTGGCCTGCAGTGTAAACTGAGTGTCGCTTGAGCTTCCAGCTTCTACCATTTTCCTTATCTTTGAAACTTACTTGCTGAGATAATTTTGGCTAACCCTTTCACTCTTATTTATAGGCCAAGAGGGAAACGAAAGGACACTTCACTCTGTGACGATTGCTATGCCGAGCACCATACTCACTTTAATCATTACCGACTATTGCCGTCATTTGCGTTAATGCATTTATTAAGGGGGAATAATGGTTCAAGAAGTTAACTGAGAAGACAGTTGTTAGTGAACTCTCGACTGAAAGAACCCAGTCTTATCAACTGATCTACCAGTCGAATTTTCCACTAATCTTCTCATATAAGTTAACTAATTAACCAATTATATTCCAAATCAAATGATGTGACTGTCTGTTAAACTAATGATGAATTTTAATTTATGACGTGGAATCAATTTTAACCGCTCATTATTTTACACACACGATTATAGCACACGTACACATATTTTTACTCAAAATTTTACTGGACTGACACGTGTCCAAAAATTCAAACAGTCACAAACATTAGAACAATTACCCGCTTCATTTCAGTTTTACTTTTCGACTACTTCAAATCATCTTTAGAGCAAGAACTACCTCATCATTCAAATTTTCTTTCAGGAAATTTTTCAATTATCAATGGCAACTCAAATTCCCGCTTTCATGCTTAATGCTATGGCCATCAATTTTGGATCTATCTTATCCTTCGGCGATGCTGAAGTCCAGAAAGTATTTCAGAAACTTGAAGCTGCTGGTTTAAGAACATTTTTGGGACAATCCTCTCAGGATATCTATCCCAAAGAACTTCAGGATTTCTACTCTTCTGGCGTGATTGATACTGAGGGAAATATCAATTCTACTATCAATGGTCAGTTACTGATCATCTCTGAAGATTCTCTTGGTGATTTATTTCTCTTACCTTCTGAAGGAATGACACAACTTTCGGATGTCAAAGCATCTGATATTGAGGAAATGCAAACCCTTCTCTCTGCTGATGGACAGAAGATTAAAGTTTCTGATCCTAAAAAGGAACTCAAGCATGAAGTTCAATTGCTAGCTGATATAATTGCTAAAGGGCTTTTGGCAAAAGCTGGATCATTTGCTGCCCTAACTTTGGAGAAATTTCAGGCCATTACTGTAATAATGGCTAATCACAAATTTAACTGGAAGCATCTCATATTTAATGTTTTGAAGAATATGTTTCTGTCTTCTAAACAATCCAAGGGTTTTGCCGTTCAAATCAGTTATCTGCTGAAAGCAAAAGGTTTAGTGGCTGAGGAATCTGAGAAGACGTCGAAATTTAAGGTGTTCAATGCAAAGAACACGATGCCAATCAAATCCAAAATGGACATATCTCCTACTCAGTTTGTGCGAAATCAAACAGAAAATTGGGACTCAGTTAGCTGCTCCCAAATCAGTCAAGAAAACCAAAACGTTGGCCCAACTGAAGGTTGCCAAAAGAAAGTTGATTTTGAGTACATCCGAGTCAGAAAAGACTTCATCACATCAAATTGCGAAGAAGCCAAGAACTCAAAGGGTTAAAACTACTTCTGAGGTATCCACTCCTACTGACAAAATGATCTCCTTTTTACTGAACAGCAGCCTATAGAAGCAGTTCCTCTACAGATTATTCCACAAGCTGATTCAGTAAGTACCATAAAGAAATCAGTTAGGACCCAAGCTCCTGTTACTCAAATACCTCGACCAATTGGTGTAACACCTGCCAGACCCAAAGGAATAAAGTTTGTAGAACAGATTGAATCAACTCGAACAGGACTGGAAATTCCTCATATCATGAGTACTGATAAAGGGAAAGGGAAATTGATTGTAGAACCCAGACCCTCCAACCCGATTCAGACTCATATTGATCTTGTATGGGGAAAAGTGAACAGTTTTGCTGCTGCAAAGACTAAGTCCTATGATGCTTGGGTAGCCTATCGTACTGAAGTTTTTGCCAAGAAACTAAAGGAAAAGTCCGAGCTCAGAAAATTCATCAAGCTGGAGGCCTTTGTTCTTCGAACTGTCAAAGCTGCTTCTATTGCTCAAGCCTTAGAGAGGAAGAGTTATTTCTTTGATCAGATGAGAGCGAAGAAGTTGGCTCAATTTGTAGCTAAACTTAAAAACAACTACTTGCCAACTGGTCCTACTGCATATGCTGATCAAGTTGTAATTACTCAGCTTGACACTGACCTTATAGGGCTACTTTCTCGAATTAAATTTTGGGAATTGGATCAAGAACTAGTAGTCTACCAAGAAGATTCAGATGATGATGTGGAACTAGTTGAAGAAGCACCCTCTAACACAACAGAACCATCATCAGCTTTAGTTCTTGTTCCAACTGAAGAGCCAATTTCTGATAAGCTTTCTTCACCACATGTTGAACAACAACTATATACTGAAGCTGAGCTGTCTTTCGCTCATATTGATGAAGTAATTCAAGCCGTGGTAGAGGAATCCCACCTTAGTGCACCAGTTAATGATAAAGTTGATCATTCTGTTGATCAAACCAATCTAGAGGTCACTATTTCTTCAGAGGAAATTTTTCCACCAGATCGATCTGCTGATCAGGCCATACCAACTGATATGCCAGATGACTCAATCGATCATTCCCTAGAGACATCAGTTCAGGTTGTGTCACCATCAACTGAACAAAATCCTTCCTCACCACCTCGGGATCAAGCAGAAATCCCTGCTGATGATATTTCAGTTCGAAATGTTACTTAAAAAATTTCAACTGATCAAGCCTTGATCGTTTCTGAACTTGATACAAGTAAACCAAGCACTTCTCGACAATCCAATCCTCCATCTTCAACAGATTTTGATCTCATTTTTGAAGAAGTCCAACATATGCAGGACAGTATGAGTCAAATAATTACTGCCATCTCCAAAATTCAAAATACGCAACTTTCGCACAGTCTGAAGTTGGATGATAATCAGGAATCCTTGAAAAGACTGAAGGATATTCAATCTGCTGTTACCGCTCTCTCTTTTGCAGTTGGTGATATTCAGAAAAATAGAGGTATCATGTCCAGTCTGACTGCCACTCAAGAATTAATTACCGAACGCGTCAACAGTGTGGAATCGCTTATGTCTCGGAAAATTGAACTACTGCAAGTCACAATGACTACTGCTATTGAAAATATGTCATCCTCTGTCACGGTTCTTTCTTCTCACGTTCGCAAGCTATCTGACAAGATGGATGTATTTGACAAAAAGGGGGAAAGCAGCTGAAGCAACTGATATCATTTGACCAATTATTTTATGATTCAGTTATGCTAAAGAATTAGATGAAGAATTAATCAAGCTATTATTATCAACTGATATCATTTTCTCAGACCTCTATATTATCTACAAGAAACCCAGATATTCTATGATTCAGTTGCGTAATCTATTATCAACAAAGAGCTGAGTTAAATATCTTGGTTTTGTCAAACACCATAAAGGGGGAAATTGTTGGAAACTAAATTCTGGAGTTTGACAAAACATAAACCAATCGATCAAATCAACTAATACATGAAAGCAAATTCGGCAGCTGGACATTCAACTGAAATCAGTTGGCACAAACTGATCAGTTGAGAACAGATCAGTTAAAACATTCAACCGAAAACATTAAAGCTTCTCAACTGAAGATACCTCGGGAAAGATCATTCAACAGACAAAAAGACATATCAGACAGCAACTGAATATGGAAAGCCGCACTGCATAGAACAACATATTTCGGCTATTGAGATTAATACGCCGTCTTACAATAAATGATGAAGCGGCAATCAAGAACATTGTCCAAGAAATGATAAGGTGGCAATCAACGGATACGAGAATTCAAAATTACCGTTGAAAGATAAGTCTATAAATATGACTAAAGAGCAGTTGACAGGAGTCACGATTGACCAATCTTAAACTTGCCATTACTCTGTCAAAATCTCAGCTCACACTTATCAGATCTATTCGTAGCAATCAAGGCTACACATTGAGCAAACTAGCACTCTGAAATATTGATAATTCGATAAGTGCTAAGTTCAGTTACTTACAGAGATCATTGTATTATACTAAGAGTTTCAGTTCAGGCAATAAATAAGTCCTAACTGAAGTGGGTCTGTACAAGCGTTGTACTCGATCAAAGTCTTTTAGTGAATATCCTATCCTTGTGATAGAAGGGGTGACGTAGGAGTTATTCAATTCTCCGAACATCCAGAAACATATTGTGTTGTTTTTACTTCAACTTTTTATTTCCAGTTAGATATTCTATCTTTCAATTAGTTTATTTTCCGCAACTGCTTATTCAGTTTAACTGATTGATATTGACCGACGGGATACTTAGTTCAGTTTGTAACAAAACTGAACTACCTTTTTCGAAAAACATTTAAATTCCTAGAAGTGTTTATTCAACCCCCCCTTCTAAACACTCCTTAGTCAATAACCGATCCTAACAGCACAGCTCCTTCAGTGAATGCAACTACCGTTCCTTTACAAAAGAAAACTGAATTTCCTCCTCAGACTCCTACTTTCTATCATCGAGGTAGAGGTCGAGGAAGAAACTCCCGAGGTCGTGGTCGAGGATGGAACTACTCCTCTAATCGACTAATATGCCAAATATGTGGCATCACTGGCATGTTGCCGAAAAGTGTCATTATCGATTTGACAAAGAGTTTGTGCCTCTTTACAGACAGAATGGAGGATATAATTTTGGGTCGCCTCAAAATCAATTTAGTAGGTATCACTCTACTGCACAAAATCAGCCCCGAGCACAGATCAAATACCCTGTTGCAGCCTTAGCATCCACAAAACCAGGCTCATCTGCCGAAGACTGGTGGTATCCCGATTCAGGAGCTTCACATCATGTCACTAATGATCTGGGCAATCTTTCAACCAGCTCAGAGTATACTGGGACTGGTAAGATTCACATGGGAAACGGAGAAGGTTTGTTCATCTCTAATATTGGACATTCCAATTTCTTATCCTCTTCATCACGTTCCTTTCTATTAAAAAATTTGTTACGAGTCCCACACATAACCAAAAATCTCTTAAGTGTCAGCAAGTTTGCACAGGACAATAGAGTCTTCTTTGAGTTTCATCCTACTGTCTGTTTTGTGAAGGATCTAGCAACCAGTGCGGTTCTTCTCAAAGGGACTTTGCATGACGGTTTATACAAGTTCAGCTTAGGAAAGCCTACATGCGTTTCTGGTCCTCCAGCAACTTGTCTTCACCTTAGTCCTACTTCACTAAATTTTTCAAAAGGCTCGAGTACTATAAGCCAGCCCTCAGTTCCCATCACAGGGTCTTCTGTTCTCTTAAATAGCTGGCAACTTAGACTAGGACATCCTAGTATGGCTATTGTCAAGAAAATATTGATGCATTGTAATGTTTCTATTCCAAAGAATGAAATGATCAATTTTTGTTCAGCTTGTCCATTAGGTAAAAGTCATCAACTGCCATTCTCCTTGTCGCAAACAACATTCTCTGAACCTCTTGAATTAATTTATTCAGATATATGGGGACCGTCTTTTGAACTCTCTCGTAATGGGTTTCGGTATTATATCAGCTTTGTTGACGCATATAGTAGATTCACTTGGATTTATTTCATCAAACGCAAATCAGAAGTCAGACGAGTGTTTACTTTATTCAAATCTCAAGTTGAAACTCTATTTAACAAGAAAATTCGAACTCTACAGACAGATTCTGGGGGCGAATTTAAAGCCTTGACACCCTTCCTTCAAAATCATGGTATAAGTCATCGATTCTCATGCCCTTACACATCCAAACAAAATGGTGTGGTCGAACGTAAATATCGCCATATTGTAGAAATGGGACTTACGCTTTTATCTCATGCATCTATGCCCTTGCACTTTTGGGCTGATGCATTTTCCACTGCCGTTCATCTCATTAATATAATACCTACAACTGCGTTGTCTGGAGAAATACCTCTTACTCGACTGTTTAACAAAGCTCCAAATTATTCTCATCTAAAAATTTTTTGATGCTTGTGTTTTCCTTGTCTACGGCCTTATAATCATCACAAACTTGAGTTTAGGTCTACCTCGTGCACCCTCATAGGTTATAGCACTCAACATAAAGGATATATCTGCATGAGTTCAAATGGTCGGGTATATGTATCACGTCATGTCACCTTCGATGAGTCCTCATTTCCTTTTGCTTCCTCTCTTGAACACCATTCAAAGTCCCCTGCTACAGAGTGTCCTTCTTCATCCCCTTTATTTCTGCCTAAAATCTCTTCATCACAGTCCTCAAATTCAAGTTTAAATCCCTCTGCCTCTGTGTCTAGTCCATTATCATACTCTGTTACTTCTTCTAACTCCAATCCATCTTATGTTGTTGCTCCTTTACTTTCCCCTGTACATTATGAAGAGAACAGATCTCCCTCCTCTCCTGTGAATACCCACCATACGGTTACAAGGGCTAAAGCTAGTGTTTTCAAGCCAAAGGTTTTTGGTGCTTCTTTCTCTTCTTCATGTGAACCTCAGACTGTAAAAGAAGCCCAGCAGAATCCGGCATGGATCAAGGCTATGAGTTCTGAATACAATGCTCTTATTCAAAACAAGACTTGGTCCTTGGTTCCAGCCCCTGCCAACACTCCAATCATTGGGTGTAAATGGGTGTTTAAACTCAAGACGAAACATGATGGCTCTATTGCTCGCCACAAATCCAGACTTGTAGCTAAAGGCTACTCACAAACACCAGGCTTAGACTGCACCGAAACATTTAGCCCAGTTGCTAAACCCACAACTATTCGCATTGTGTTAACTCTTGCTGTCTCTCGTGGTTGGCATATCAAGCAGCTAGATGTAAATAATGCCTTCCTAAATGGCTCCCTTACTGAGGTGATGTTCTTGCAGCAACCACCTGGATTTGAAGTTCAAAATGATGGTACTCCTCTTGTGTGCTAGTTACACAAGGCTCTTTACGGGCTTAAACAAGCTCCCCGCGCTTGGTTCGATAAATTGCGCACTGCTCTTCATTATATGTGGTTTATCACATCGCGAGCTGACTCTTCTTTGTTCATTAAAATTACGGCTACATCTGTTATTTATATTCTTGTCTACGTTGATGACATTGTCGTAACAAGAAGTGATCGAGCTCAAATACAACAGATTATTCATAATTTGGATGCTCAATTTTCTCTCAATGATCTTGGTGATCTGTCATATTTTCTGGGCATTGAAGTTCAAAGGGATTCTAATTGTTCGTTGTTTCTGTCTCAGTCTAAATATGCGCAAGATCTCCTATTAAAAACTAAGATGCATCAAGCCAATCCTTTGCCAACACCTATGTCCACGGGTGTTAAACTCTCTGTCAAGGATGGGGATCCTTTTGAAGAAGTGACTCTATATCGAAGTACTGTTAGAGCATTACAATATTTAACCATCACTCGACCTGACATTGCTTACAGCGTCAATAAAGTCTGCCAATTTATGCACTCTCCTCTTTTAACTCACTGGAAAGCTGTAAAAAGAATTCTTCGATACATCAAAGGCACATTACATCTTGGTATTCGTGTGAGTTCTTCTTCTTGTCTGTCACTATCTGGATATTGCGATGCGGACTGGGGAAGTGATCCCGATGATCGACGTTCAACATCAGGTTTCTGTTGGTTTCTAGGTACTTCGCCAATAGCATGGAGCTCAAAGAAACAACATGTTGTTTCTCGATCTAGTACTGAAGCCGAATATCAAAGTTTGGCTAATGCGGCTTCTGAATTATTGTGGATTCAATCCTTGTTAAAAGAACTTCAAGTGCAGCAGCTTTTAGTTCCTGTTTTATGGTGTGATAACATGATTACCATTGCTCTTAGTGCCAACCCAGTTCTTCACTCTAGAACTAAACATCTTGAGCTAGATCTTCATTTTGTTTGAGAAAAAGTGTTGTCGAAGCAGCTTAGTGTTCAATATGTTCCTTCGTTTGACCAAGTTGCAGATGCTCTTACCAAACCATTGTCTGCTCATGTGTTTACTCGATTTCGTGACAAGCTCAGTGTTGTTCTTCGACCTCCACTTAACTTGAGGGGGCAAGTCAAGTATCTGATAGAAAGCCCAACACCAAAGCATGATGGTATAATCTAAAGCCCAAGATCACTTCAGTCCACAAAGCCTCAGCCCATGTAATTAGAAAGATCTAGATGATAGATTTAACAGCTCATGAATTTGTTAAGCCGTTATAACCTCTCAACAGCTTCTACCACTTGCAATGAATTCATTGGTTGTAGGAATTTATAAATACAACTAATTGTAATTATCTTATTATGAATATGGAATGAAGTTCTTCGTTATTTCCTCAAATTCATCATTCTTTTAGTTTCCTAACTCACTAATGATTTTTAGATTATTGTGTTATTAATTCTTTACAAGAGCAATCAAAGGATTCCTATGGGACTGTTTACATGATAACGTATTGCGCCGATACCTGAAAACAATGGATTTGTGCCAATGCTTGAAAACAAGGAAAGACTGAGTGTTGCAAAGACAAGCGCAAGCAGTATTACAGTTGTGCTATTAAAACAGTCGTGCTAGTAAACAGAATCTGTAGTTAATTTATTGTTTCTACCAGTGTGATGACAAGGTACTAATGTGAAAATACTAGTTTCAAAGCTCAACCCATATATGATTTTCATACTCAACAATCATTGATTTGAGCATATGGGACCATTTTCTTGATAAATCAAGGGGGAAAGAAGTATAATAAAACCAAAAAAAATATAAATATGGAGCCATACCAAACTCCTTTTGAACATCTTAGTTTCGATCCATGATTAGTTTCACATTACTGACCAGGAGTAGAAAAAAAGTAAACATAGGAATTACAAAAAACACAAAATAAAATATGAGAATAATATCTAACGACATCCTCTTCAAAATGTTGAATACGGTATATCAGTTTTGAATAGTTAATAAAATCCCCCTGTATATCAGTTATATAGATAAAAAGAAAATCACTAACAACACTACCTGTTACTGAACATTGAGGTGTGTTAACTAATAGAAACAGGCGTATTGCTAGAAAACTTACTTTAAATAAGAAATATTTAACTCATAATTCAAACAATTAATGACACTTAGAACTCCATCACAAAGGAAAACAATTTGAAAATTTAAAAAGTCAATTATTACACTAACATAATTGAAAACTCCAGACCTACAAGTGTTTTTACATTCTTGGACAACTCCACGGCTTCCCCAACGTAAGTATGGGGTGTTTGAATATATCCAAGCTTTATCTTTGCTTCGATTGAGATATCCAAGCTTTTGATGAATTCTTTAATGCTTTCATTCTTCACTGCTCTTCTGTTGTCTCACGTCCAGAATTTAAGATAATAAAACCTGAAAATAAAGAATAAACTGGACACTGAGATTTACGTGGAAAATCCCTGAAAATTACTAGGGTAAAAACCACGGGCAAGATGAAAAGAATTCCACTATAATATTTTGTGGTGTACAACTCACTCACTGTGTTTCCAAAGAGAACACACACTCTCTTAATACAGGAGAACAAACATCTCACAAATATTATAGAATTAAGCACTCAAATGCTTATAAGATGAGAGAAAACTCGAAGAAGTGTTGATTTCAGAATGAAGGGGGGAGCTCTATTTATAGAGCCCCTTGTCCATGTGAATACGCATTAAAAACGCGTATTCATATTTTTGTCTGAATGTTTGAATGCCAACCACGCGTATTCTCATTTATTCCCACGTGACTTTTCCTTTTGTCAAATTTGTCTGCTGCAATTAATGCCCAATTGCCGACATTTCTCCCACTTGGAGATTTGATTTAGAATC
This sequence comes from Primulina eburnea, assembly GCF_022965805.1. NCBI lineage: Eukaryota > Viridiplantae > Streptophyta > Magnoliopsida > Lamiales > Gesneriaceae > Primulina > Primulina eburnea. Next base: position 17,192,327 of record NC_133110.1, read on the forward strand.
AAACACATCTCCACACATCCTTTCAATCTTGTCATTCCCTGCTGCTTACGTTTTCGCTAGATCACTTGAGGATCTACACCACTCAAACTTATCGGTGTTCACTGGCTTGGTCAGAAAATCAGCTGTGTTTTCTTTCGTATGGATCTTCTGTATATCCACGCTTCCTTCTTCTATTAATTCCTGTACAAAGTGAAATTGAACTCCAATATGTTTCGTCCTGGAATGAAAGGCTGGATTCTTTGCAATGTGCAAGGCACTCTGACTGTCACAAAATAAAGGAACATTCTCTTGTTTGTGCTCGATCTCCTCCAATAATCTTTTAATCCATATTGCCTCCTTGCAACCTTGAGTAGCTACCATGTATTTTGCCTCTGTTGTAGATAACGCCACAACTGTCTGCAGTTTTGAAACCCAGCTTACTGCTTCTCCTGCAAGTGTAAACACATAACCAGTAGTAGATTTCCTCTTATCAGGATCACCTGCATAATCTGAATCGACATAGCCCTTGAGTGTAAAATCCGATCCTCCATAACGTAATGCAGCATTCGAGGTACCCTTAATGTATCTAAGAATCCTCTTAACAGTACTCCAATGCTCTCGTCCAGGATTCGCCATATACCAACTAACCGCTCCCACGGCTTGAGCAATGTCCGATCTTGTACAGATCACAGCGAACATCAAACTTCCCACTGCTGATGCATATGGTACTCGAGACATCCCCATCCTCTCTGCTTCACTGCTAGGACAAAACTCGGAGGATAACTTGAAGTTAACAGGAAGAGGGGTCGATATTGGCTTACTATCTTGCATGTTGAAGCGTTGCAAGACTTTCTTCAAATAGTTTTTCTGGGAAAGCCAAATCTTTCTGTTACTTCTGTCTCGGTAAACTTCCATCCCTAGAATCTTGTTTGCTGGTCCCAAGTCCTTCATATCAAATTCCCTAGCCAACTGTGCCTTCAATCCTTGGACCTGATCTTTGTTGGGGCCTGCTACCAACATGTCGTCCACATACAACAGCAAAATGTTATAATCATCACCAAACCTCTTGAAATACGTACAAGGGTCTGCACTCAATCTGTTGTATCCAAGGCTCATGATAAAGGAATCAAATCTCTTGTACCAACACCTCGGCGCATGTTTGAGACCGTACAGAGATTTGTTCAACCTGCAAACCAAGTTCTCTTTGCCTATTTTAGCAAAACCTTCTGGCTGGAGCATATAGATTTCTTCTTCAAGATCTCTATGAAGAAACGCCGTTTTCACATCTAGCTGTTCTAGATGTAGATCAAACACCGCATACAATGCCAACACTACTCTGACTGTTGTAAGTCGAACCACATGAGAAAATATCTCATTGAAGTCGATGCCTTCTTTCTAAGCATATCCTTTTACCACCAACCTAGCACGATACCGCTCCACTTGGTTATTGTCATCACGCTTGATCTTATAGACCCATCTGTTTCCAATGGTTTTCCTCTCTCGTTGTAGTGTAACAAGATCCCAAGTTTTATTCTTATCCAATGCCTCCAATTCTTCTTGCATTGCTATCATCCACAAAGATACATCCGAGCTTTGAGTAGCCTCGTGGAAACTCGATGGCTCACCATCCTTTGACAATAGACATTATGCAATGTTGCTTTCAGTGACATAATATGAAAGCCAACCTGATGGTCTTCTGTCTCGAGTTGACTGCCTCACATTGGAAACCTCAGACTCAACATGTTCTTGTTCTTCGTGCTCTGGTACTGTTTCACAAGAAACTTGACCTTCGTCCGTCTTATTTTCAACCTGAAAAATAGTAGTTTCTGAATTCTGTGTGCCTTTTTCTCCTTTTACTTTATCTTCCTCGAAGATAACATCCCTGCTGATGACAAGCTTGTGAACAATAGGATCCCACAAGCGAAAACCCTTTACTCCATTAGCATAACCCAAGAAGATACATTTTCTGGATTTCGAATCCAACTTTGATCTTTCTTGCTCATTGTACAGAACATATACCGGACTTCCAAATGTATGCAATGAGAATAATCTATCGGCTTCCCGGTCCACATCTCCATCGGAGTCTTTAGATCAATCGCCACTGAAGGAGAACGATTGATAATATAACAAGCGGTTTTGACTGCTTCCGCCCAAAATGACTTGTCTAGACCCGCAGTCCTCAACATAGCTCTTGTTCTGTCCAACAAGGTCATGTTCAGCCGCTCCACCACTCCATTTTGTTGAGGTGTGTAAGCCGTCGTAAACTGTCTTTTGATGTCCTCATGTTGACAATATGCATCAAATTCATCACTGGTATATTCTCATCCGTTGTCAGTCCTCAGACACTTGATTTTCTTTTCAGAATCAAGTTCAACCCGCGATTTGAAATCTTTGAAGATCTAGAAAACATCTGATTTCTTCTTGATTGGATACACCCAACATCTCCTAGAGAAATCATCAATGAACGAGACAAAATATCTCGCTTCTCCTAGGGATACAACCGGTGCTTGCCAAATATCCGAATGAATCAGCTCCAATATGCTTTTACCTTAGGCAGTAGAAGTGCCAAACTTTAATTTGTGTTGTTTACTGGTAACACAATGCTCACAAAAGGGTAGTGACACTTTTGTAAGTCCCGGCAGCAGCTTCCGTTCTGAGAAAATTTTCAACTCTCGTTCTGACATATGTCCGAGCTTTCTATGCCATAACACTGTTAATTTTTCTCCTGAACCAATTGATGCAACAACTAATTTTGCCTTTTTGTGTGTTTTTCCCAAAAGTACATACAGATTTGCAGCAACTTTTTCCGCCTTAATAACCACAAACGCGCTGTAGAACCCGTAAATTAGACTACGTATAAGCCATGCAAAATTCTAGTATTTAAATATGATTTTATTGCCTGAGAATTTAAATTATTTTCTTTAAATTTAATTATTTTATTGCAGTAGTTTAATTGTTATCTTTTCAGTTAATTGAGTGAGGTCGGACTGGAGTTGGAGTTTGAGATAAAATTTAATATTAAGAAATTATTCCTAGAATTTATTTAAGTTAAATAATAAGTTAATTTAATGTAAAAGAAAGCTTGAGGAATTATTTAAATAATTTGAGTTAAGTAGTAAATAAAGTTCCATAATTAATTTCTTAATTCACTAAAATATTTAATTAGTAGATAAAACACTAAAGATTTAAAATACCGTATTTAAGAAATATTTTCCCCTCCATTTTTATTCAAATTTTCGGCCACCTTGATAAAAGATTTGAATTAAAATTTGCCAACTCATTTTCATTCACATATCTTCCTAATCATTTTCTAGATAATTAATCCCCTCACTTTAAATCCTCATTTAATTAATAATTAAGCAATTTCCTACCCATTTTTTTAATGATAAAATCAGCCCCCTCATCCCACAATTTATCCATCAAATCAAATCATATCACATATCATTCCATATCTCACAAATTCAAAAGAAGCAAGATAAGATCTTGCCATTCTATCCGACTTTATTTGTAAACTTTCCCTCATCTCCCTAACCATTTTCCTCCCTCACCTTACCACCAAAATTTGAGAGCATTTCAGAGGAAAAAAAATCGTGAGGTAGCCAAGGGTAAACAAAAGAGAAAATGAGAAAGCGAAGCACTCCGTGTCCTCCGCGCCGCGTCGTCGCTTCGTTTGTTTTTCGTTCAAAACAAACGAGGCATGTCTATATCTCTTTCACTCTTCAATCAAGCCATAGTATTATTTTAAAACACATCAAACTCACGGATTTATTGCATGAAAACCGAAATACTTGTGGGACATTTTCGAAAATGCATGTACAGAATTTTATGGTTCATGCGCGCCTTCACAGTTTTCTGGTTTTGTGTGGTTTCAGGTGGATGGCTCATGTCGAGGCTCCCAAGGCTGCCCCTAGGCATGTACTAGGATGTATTAGGATCACATTAGTCCAAGATTTGAGCCCCATACACGCTGGAAATTTAGAAATGACAGAAACTCCCCTCAAGTGCCTCATGTGTTCGATTTTCTCATGTTTGCTGTCAAAAGAAGATGTTGCTGATCTCGGCTGCCCTAGGGGCTATAGCCATTGTTAGAAAATCTCCTTGTTATTTCTAAGACGAGACCAACTCGGCCATTCGAGGCTTGATCCACGATGGAATCAGTTTTTAAATCAAAACAAGAACATCCCCCTTCGGCCCTTCATTTTTCCTGCATGTGTACTTTCGAGTATTTAGTGTGGTGTAGATCTTGGTTGCCTTTTTAGCCCTTAGCCACAGTTCATACCATATCTTTTGATGTCTAGATCATGTCATGGTCAATGAGATGGCCACTGGAATTACACGAGAAAACAAAGGAAGCAATACACCGCACGCACGCAAGGGCGCCTCTCGGGTGGGATTTTTTCGGGTGATTCATGGCGTGGTTTGGATTGTGGCTGGCCTAGGGCCCTTATCCATGGTTCAAACCATTCCCTAGGATGTTGGGAAGAGTCTTTGGTTGGTGGTTTGAGCCACAATGGCCAATAGTCTCAAAAACAACGCAAGGACACGAAAGCGTTGCTGCTGTATTTTGTGGACAGCAAGTGGTGCTTCGGTTCAGAGGGCCGTTTGAGTTCTTGGTTGGCCTGTAGCCTATGGCCTTGGACTGGAAAGTACCTCATCGAGTTAGGAAGGTCATGTGTTTTGCCGTTTGTGATTCGGTCAAGTTTAGAGGTCATACGAGAAATTACGGTGTGATGTGCCAAATTGACTCCCGAAAGAGCGTTTCATGTTTTGGCCTCCATTCACCAAAATTTCGACTTGTATCATTTTATGAGCATTATTTTATCATTTCAGGTGTATTTCAATCATGACTAAATGATGGTTCGGTGTTCGTTCGGGTTGGCACGAAGTCATGATTAAATACTAAGTCATTGGACGTGATTGTCTCGTTTTTGGAGTCAATTACAAAGTTTGGTCAAGTTAAATCAATTGCATATTTTTCATGTTATATTTAGGTCGCAGAGAGACTGGGAACGATCCAACCCATGTGGTAAAATATTACAAGCTATTTAATTAGGCCATTTAATTATGTTACGTGCATAAAAATATAAAATATTCATTTTTGAGATTTATGCGATATTGCTTGTGGCCATTTCACTCATGGGATTATTTTATCACCGGTGGTCACTTACCGGTTCAGTTCAGTTCCACCTAGTATACTGTGGCATTACTCTGATCAGACGATTATTACTTCACCCGGTGGTCACTTACCGGTTCGGTTCATTCAGTTCATGGGCCACTAGCGAAGAACATAATCTCAACAGAAAATTATGATATGCCATTTTATTTCAGGGCTCTCTCGAGCAAACATTTTACTTAAAATTTTCAGTTCAGTTATGCACGTATTATAATTACTCATGTCTTGATATTTACACGTTATGCCAGTCTCATAATAATTTCATTTTGCATGAAATTTTACAATATTTACTTGTTATTTACGATGTATGCATGCTGAGTCTTTAGACTCACTAGACTTGATTGTTGTAGGTACTGATGAGGTCGGGATCGAGGGCGGGGACTAGTGAGCCATCTTGGGTCAGCAGTTGTGGAACCCGAGGACCTCATTTTCAGCATTTACCATTTTTATGCGAAAACATTTTACCTTTTGTTGGATTATTTTTAAATTGTTATTTTGCAAACAATAATTACTTCCGCTGCTATTTCGAATATTTAAACATTGAATCTTTTTATCAGTTTATTTATTTAAAGAGGCATTTTAATTAGTTAAAGAGAAAATTTTAAATTTTTCCGCAAATTTTCAAACACGAATTTTCAGGCATTTATACGCGCCCTTCACAATTTTCATGATCCCGTTCTCGATATGAGTTTTGCACCGATGTCATCCAATTGCCCCAAGGACAAAAGATTTTTCGTCAGTCCTTTCACTTGTCGTACCTCCTGTATGGTGCGAATGGTGCCATCGAACATTTTTATTTTGATAGTACCGACCCAAGCGATTTCCAAGGTATGATCGTTTCCCATGAATACAGATCCTCCTGAGACTGGTTCATAATGATCAAACCATTCTCTCCGAGACGTGATGTGCCACGTCGCTCCTGAATCCATAATCCATGTGTCACAAAATTTGTGTCTGCCTTCTGCAACAGTTGCTGCTTCGCTGAATAATATTTCACCACCGCCTGAAGTATTGACCACATTTCCTTGAGAACTTTTCTCGATACTCGTACACTCTTTCTTGAAGTGCCCTTTACCGCCACATTTAAAGCAGTAAATATTTTTCTTCTTACTTCTCGACTTTGATCTACCTCGTCTTTGACTCCCACTGGAATCATGGTCCATAAATCTTCCTCTTATCATCGGCAAAGCCTCTGCCTTCTTCGAAGTTACCAACCTATCTTCCTTATTCTTGCGCCGACTTTCTTCTTCGAAAACTGTAGTTAAGACATCATCGAATCTTATAAAGCCCATAAGAATATTGTTGGTTATGTTGATGATAAGTTGATCATATGAATCTGGTAGACTTTGAAGTAGAAGTATTATATGGGTGTCTTCTCGATAAGAATTGGATCCGAAGAACAGGGGGATACAAAAAAGTAATAAGAGAGGGTCAAACGAGGCAATTCATGGAGACCTAGGGCCGGACCCAATCTCCGCCCAGTTGGAATAGAGAGGGCCCTGGAAGTCTCATCGCGTCAGATAAAGATGCAGCAGCGGCTTTGGCAGTCGTTCCTGAGTTGCCCAGAAATGTCATGGTTCCTCATATATGCATTCCATCAAGTTAGTGCAAAATTTTACATTAAAAAACGAGTCTGTCAATCCTAAGAGTGTGCTTCGAAGCACAAGCTGAATTTCAATTGATAGATGAGGAAGAGAATCTAGCACGTTCATTTTCCCCTATTTTATGCCCCATGCAAGTATGTTGGGCAAATAAAGTATTTAGTGTGTTGATATGGTCGGTCATCGATGAAGATTCCGCCATCCGAAGAGTATAAAGCCTTCTCTTTAGGAAAATCATGTTGTATAGTGACTTGACCTCGTACATCTTTGTCAGAGTATCCCAGATAACTTTGGCTGTTTGTATCTCAGATATACTTGACAATACTTCGACCGCTATAGCCAAGTGTAAATTGGCAATGGCATTATCTTTCATCTCATTCCACTTTCCATCATCTGTAATCTCCACCAGTCTATCTCCAATAGCTGACAAGCAATTCTCCTTTCTTAAAACTGCTTGCATCTTTATTTTCCACAACATAAAATTGCTTCCGTTGAATTTTGCTATCTCGTACCTTCCCGTCATTATGTCTACAACGATTTGGTAGACTGGACAAAATAATCCCGCCTTAAATAAAAAATCTCAAAAAAATATTTTCTGATGTCGAAGATCAGTATAGGCTGCAACTATAGAGCATACTCAGAATTTTAAGAAATTTTAAACTAAGGCTCTGATACCACTTGTTGGTCCCACGTGCGGAATTTGAGAAAATAAAACCATAAAACAAAGAATAAACTGGACGCCGAGATTTACGTGGAAAACCCATAAAAATTATTAGGGTAAAAACCACGGGCAAGATGAAAAAAATTCCACTATAATATTTTGTGGTGTACAACTCACTCACTGTGTTTCCAAAGAGAACACACATTCTCTTAATATAGGAGAACAAACACCTCACAAATATTATAGAATTAAGCACTCAAATTCTTATAAGATGAGAGAAAACTCGAAAAAAGGATGATTTCAGAATGAAGGGGGAGCTATATTTATAGAGCCCCTTGTCCGTGTGAATACGCGTTAAATACGCTTATTCATATTTTCGTCTGAATGTTTGAATGCCAACCACGTGCCTTCTCATTTATTCCCACGTGACTTTTCCTTTTGTCAAATTTGTTTGCTGCAATTAATGCCCAATTGCCGAAATCTTCCTCTAGTTAGCTCCTTCAGTTTTTCATACGGCTCTAGAACACTATATCTTTGCATTGCGGTTTGAATTGGCTCAACAAGAACCTCCCATGACTCATTCAGCTGATCAAGCTTTGGAATTCCATGTAACGCATTTATGTAAGCAAGAAGAGAATGTCCTAATCCCACACCCATGTTCTTCAGGATATGAAACTTGATGTGCATTGTAGTTTCCAACAGCTCCAGAAAAATTTCCGAAAATGTAAATTCGACATAATTCCTTCTGTTCCATGCTCAATATATAAGAAAAACCGCTATTTCCTTTCCAAATGGTGTAGGTGAAGCTGGTTGTCCACGGGTCCAAGAAAGCATGAGAATGGATGAGATGGCCAAGTTACTTATTGCTTCGATCAACTTGTCCAATACACGGAATACAATTTTGTTCAGAGATTTTTTCAGTATCAATGCATGAGCAATATTTTTTGTTACGCCTTAAACGCATACAAATCTCGAGGATGAGATTAATGTTTTTAATGCTGTAACATATCCCAAAGTTTTTGTTTTGATGATACCAAAACTTGGATTAAAAATGTACTAATGTTTTATAATGAGGCATGCAGGAAATTAAGAACAAGGTTACGTTCGGAAGATCCAAAATTTGGTTCGGACGTTCCAAAATTGTGCCAATCAGAAGCAAAATAGAAGATGTTCGGAAGCTGCGAGGAGCAAGTTCGGACGTTCCGAAGACTGGATCGGACGTTCCGAACACAAGCAATCAAATCACTTCAATCCGGAGACAAATTGATCTGACTGTTGATTGAGTAGATTTCGGACGCTACGATGCACATGATCGGAAGCTACGAAGTGTTGAAGATTTCAAATCTCCGGAAACGCGGGAATGTTCGGACGGTACGAACTGGAGTTCGGACCTTCCGAAGTTGTTCATACACTGTCTAAAAGAACTGTTCAGAAGAAACGAAGTTTGATCGGTCCCTCCGAAGCATATGTTCGGACCCTACGAAGTCAAGAACGGAAGATCCGAAGTCATTCCAGAATTACGCAAATTGATTTCAATCACATCGGACGTTCCGAAGTATAAACAGAAGATCCGAACCTTGGCGTCCAAGACTAGTATAAATAGGCCTTTGAGGATGCATTCTCAATCATCCCACTCTATTCTCTCTTGTCTCTTACAAAGCTTTCTACTATCTCTTGTGTGCGTTGATTAAAAGAGTTGTAATATCAAAAGAGTTGTAGAAAAAGAGTGAAAGTAATACTCTCGAGTGGGTTGTAAAGTTCGTGGCTATCCTTGGAGCCCTCAAGGCCAAGTAGACGCATCGAGGCGTGGTTGTAAAAGCTAGCTTGGAGCTCCTGAAGCCAAGTCGTCATAGTGATACCTCGATCCTCATCGAGAAGGGGAGACGTAGACGATTCTTCGTCGAACTTCCATAAACATCTCTATCCCTCTTTACTTTACGCATTTACTTTACTACGCATTTATTTTACGCACTTACTTTACGCATTCATTTTTATTTGTGATTGTCCCTCAAGTCTTCCGCTTGCAATTTTTGCAAACTCGTTTTAAAAACGCTAAAGGGCCTTAAAGAACCTATTCACCCCCCCTTTAGGTTCTTCATTTTTAATATCCTCAGATGTGCATGCAAAATGGGAAAACCCTAGCACCTTAGCAATCTCTGGTTGTGATTGGCATCTTTGTTTCAAGAAGTATTAAATAGCCTTCACATCATGGTTTGTCACTTTCTCAATTTTCTTTTCTTGCAAGGCATAATCCATGTTAAATTTATCGATCAAGTTTCGGAGAAAAGATTCTGCTTCTTCAGAGAACCTAGGAACCTCAACCTTCTTCAACTAAATCGATCAGCTATAAATAGTCTCTGGTTTCAACGGTCACATTGAATGCATTTAATGATTAATATCTGTTGAATCGTCATTTAGTTCAAGTTGATGACTTTATGTGACAGTGCTACGAAGTATCAGACTGTTCTGCTCTGTTTCATATGTTCTGCTTTGGTACGAACTGTCAGTCTGTCGGCTGATACTACAACTGATGACGTGGCTAACTGATCAGGAGTCAACTGTTCAAAAGATCAGTTCAGTTGGACATCATCAGTTCTAACTGATGTCGTTATAGTTAAGGATACTTTAGTTGATAAGGATTTTATCAGTTCAGTTAAGTGAAGTATTGAGTTCTAATTACCAATTCGTCTTAGTGTCATCGATTTTAAATTTCTTTCAGTTACAATTTGTCTGATCAATTTGGTTCTTCAGTTCTCTTGCGAATTTAATTTTCAAACTCTGAAATTTATGTTCCAACACCAACTCACCGTCATCTCGTACTCGATCTAGGCATGAACAACCTCCTCCAAATAAAAATGTAGGGAACTTGACTCTGGAGCAGTTAGGTTAATTTATTACTAAAATTATAGAAGACGCAATGAAGAATAATAATGAATCCACATTTTTCGAAGATCATGATAAGCGGCAAGAACATGATGAGAATGCCGATGGTCATCAGAGTTGGGACGAATGCTTGCATCCCCTGCCAAGTGGAGAGAATCCTCATATGGAAGAAATGTGGAAAGATGTAAGAATGTTGATGCACCGGTTGGGGAACAAGGCTTCAACGCCAAAAAGAGTCATTTTTCCCATGTCATTCTAGAAGAAATTTTCCCATGCCATTTTAGAATAAGATCTTCCCCCAAGTTTTAGACAATCAACCGTACGAGAGTATGATAGACGTACCAACCCTAAGGAACACTTGGGAAGATTTGATAATGTGGAGTCGAACTTGGATGCAGTTAGGTGCAGGGTGTTCCTCGGTATATTGGTGAAATCAGCTCAACAATGGTTTAATACGGTACAACTCAGCTCCATAAGGTTTTTTGAGGATTTTTCTATGGCTTTTCTTGCACTGATTTTCTATGGTCTCAGGTTGGTTCGAGTCGGGAGGGTAGTTTGGTCATTTATTTAACCAAAAACGCGAAAACGGTAGTAAATGAGACATCCGGTAAGTGAATTAAGCCGTTTTTGAAACGTATGTCCTAAGACTGAATTTCCAGCAAGTTATTGAATATATTTTGGGTGTTTTTAAAGGTTTGAAATCGAGTCGTGTCTTTGAGTCAAAGTTTAAGGTCATTCGAGTACGTATTGAATCGTGAGCGGTCTGTTCGAGGAAAATCAAAGGCGGTTTGCAACTCCCTAAAACAATTCTACATCATGAAAAATGTTATTTTTAGAAGTTTTAAAGTATATGCATGATAGATGCTATTTTTAAAAGTTTTAAAGTGTTGGCACGTATATGCTATTTTAGCAATCTCGACGTATATGAATGATATAAAGCATGTTTTTGGAAATTTTAAAGAATATGTGTGGGGACCCGGACGCTAATCAATTCTTAATCGTCATCAGGATCAATTTACTAATCAAGTAATTAGGGTCATAATTTTTTTTTAATGCGGAATGTAGTGAGATCAAACTAATATACAACTAAGTATAAAATAAGGTACAAGTCATGTACAGTCTACAAACCAGTAAAACTAAAGTTTAATATCTAATTATCAAGTGTCAAAACCCTATATACATCAAAGTCCGAAGTCTCCACTCTATCACGATCTCTCCTCATCTCCTGGACCCTGATCATGTTCCACCTGTTTTCATGTACACATACAAATAAGACAACAGCCGGATAATTCCGGTGAGAATATAATCCCAGTATAAATCAATGAAACATGCAATCATATGATAAACATAAAAGCATTGATAGATAACAGCAATATATATCAAAAGCTGAAATATAATCAATATCAAACTGTCGACAATGCTCGTGACTCCACGACTCAGACTAGACTCAATCCTAGTCTAGGGATCCCGGTTTCTAGATGTGGGTATTCCTATATCGACCAACAGTAATAGAAAAGACTCCAGTTCTATCCACGTCGATATAACCAAACATCCAGTGTCCTGACCTAACCTTCATGGATTGTGGCCCTATCGCCAATATCCGATCTTGTGACATCGTTCAATGTGCCCGTGGCGATCCGCCACTATCAGGCACCTCTGTCCCAAGATTTCTATACTATCTTGTGACATCGTGCAATGTGCCTGTGGCGATCCCGCCACTATCAGGCACTTCTGTCACAAGATTACTCGTCGAGACTCATCTAACACATGCTCTCTATAAATCCATAGAACAAGCATATCAAATCAAATCAATGCAAATAATAAAAAATAGTATGTGATTTAGGGAAACTCAAGTCCAAACCGACTCAAGTCGATCTCCCAATACCACATTGACTTATACCTTTCGTTTGTAGTCTCAGTCTGAAGCAATATCAGTTCTGAACTCAAGATTGTCTCCGTAAATCTGAAACGACATATCGAGAATCATAATATCAATATTCCATTCTCAATTCAACACTGAATCTAATTAATCCGGATTTAATTCAAATCACGGCATAACGACACCATCTCAATATTCCCGTCAATACCATATCAACAGACATCAATTACAAATCATAACTCATATCCGATATAATCTTTCATTCATTCATAATCCAAATATGTCCTATTTCCACTAAATATAATCAGAAAATCATAACAATTCCATAATCAGTCCGTTTCTCAATCTGACTTCGATTCTATAATGTCTAACATGACAAGAACATCATATATGAATCCTATTCAATTCTGAAAATAGCATAATTTCAAAGCATTTCAAAACGTAGTAAAACTTACGTCCAGTTATAGCCTGCGTTGATAAGAACAGAGTACCGAAGTCGGATTCAAAATCTAACGTATGAATTTGATGAATTGCATTCTGATATATACGTATATATATATATATATATATATATATATATATATATATATATATATATATATCATGCATGATTCAGCAACGTGGCCCATTCCTTCGCAAAACACGTCTCGCGCATATGCGCGACCTATATTGGCGCATTTGCGCGAGACCTACTGGTCTCGGCAACAATTTCCTTGGCAGCTCGTGCATATGCGTGACGCCTTCCGTGCATATGCGCGAGGCTCTCTGGAAATGCACTTGAACCATCGCACAGCTCGCGCATATGCGCGCACACGCACCGCGCAGATACGCGAGATCCTCTGTCCGTTTCACGCATGTGCGCGCATCATGTCGCGCATGTGCGCGAGAGGTACTGTCCTCGCACATACCTTATTACACGTTATCTCAAATCGTGTCTCGGTTGGCCCTTTCATAATCACATTAATTATAATTCAATAATCGTTAATTAACAGCGATTAACTTTCGGGCATTACATTTCTCCCCTCCTAAGATATGATTTCGTCCTCGAAATCACAGGTAATCATATCATATCATTAAAAAGGAATGTAATTAAAATCGAATAAAAATTTACATCAGTGAAACAATGCTGGGAATTCTTGTCTCATATCTGATTCAGTATCCCAAGTGGCTTCTTCGATTCCATGACGAGTCCATTGAACTTTCCCAAGAGGAATCGTCTTTGTTCTGAGCTGTTTTTTTTTTACGATCGATAATCCGAATCGGTTTCTCGACATAACTCAATGTCTTATCCAGCTCAGTCTCGTCTGGCTGAATAACGTGAGAATCATCAGGGAGATACTTCCGCAGCATAGATACATGAAAGATGTTATGTATCCCAGATAATGAAGGCGGCAAGGCGAATCGATAGGCACGATCTCCTATCTTTTCGAGAATCTCATATGGACCAAAATATCGTGGAGACAATTTCCCTTTCTTCACAAATCTAACCACACCTCTGAATGGAGAAATCTTCAAAAACACTCGATCTCCAGTCTCAAATACCAACGGTCGATGTCGAACATTGGCATAGTTGGCCTGTCGGTCCTGAGCTGCCTTCATTTTCTTCTAAATCAATTTCATTTGTTCCGTCATATCTCTGATTATATCAGGTCTAGTCTCAGGAACTTCAGAGAAATCATCCCAATATAATGGGGATCTGTATTTCTTTCCGTACAAAGCCTCGAATGGAGCCATCTCAATACTCGTCTGATAGCTATTGTTGTACGAAAACTCACAAAGAGGCAATGCATCTTGCCAGTTAGTGCTAAAATCAAGCACTATAGCTCTCATCATATCTTCCATTGTCTGGATCGTACGCACTGACTGTCCGTCAGTCTGTGGATTATATGCGGTACTCAGATGTAACTTCGTACCGAGAGCTTGCTGCAGGCTCTGCCAAAAGTGCGAAGTAAACCGAGGATCACGGTCTGAAACAATCGACTTCGGCACTCCGTGCAATCTAACAACTTCTTTGACGTAAATCTCAGCCATTTGGTCATATCTATAGGTCATCTTGTATGGAATAAAGTATGCAGATTTGGTCAATCGATCAATCACGACCCAAATCGCATCAGAACCTCGGGAGGAACGTGGCAACTGTGTCACAAAATCCATGGAAATGTGATCCCATTTCCATTCAAGAATCGACAAACTCTGTAATAGTCCTCCTGTTTCTTTCTTTCAGCCTTCATCTGTTGGCAATTCAGAAACTTGGCTACAAATTTAGTAACATCAGATTTCATTTGTTTGCACCAATACTGTGTCCTTAAATCATTAGACATTTTCCTGCCACAAGGATGAATGCTAAAACGACTGTTGTGCGCTTTTGTCAGTATTCGCTGTCTTAAATCCGAAACAATCGGCACAACAGGACGATTATTCACATACAAAATACCATTTTGAACCTGATATTCCGATCGATGTCCAGCTATGACCATAGCAATCGACTTCTGTATATTCTGATCAACTTTCTGAGCTGCTTTAATTCTCAAAATCAGCTCTGGTTCAGCTTGAATAGTATATAATCTCATAGGTCTCCCATCTGTCTCAAATACTAATACAGACAAACAACAGTCTTCAATCAAATTCGAAACACCCATAGTCGATAAGGATAAAGAACATACCTTTCGACTCAGTGTATCAGCTGTTGCATTGGATTTTCCTGGGTAGTATTTGATTTCACAATCGAAATCTTTAAGAAAATCAAGCCATCTTCGCTGCCTCATATTCAATTCGGATTGTGAAAACAGATATTTCAAACTTTTGTGATCAGAATAGATCTCAAACTTCTCACCGTACAAATAATGCCGCCATATCTTCAATGCAAAGACGATGTCTGCCAATTCAAGATCATGAATTGGATAACGAGATTCATGGGGTTTCAGCTGTATCGAGGCATAAGCAATCACATGCCCCCGCTGCATCAAAACACAACCCAATCCGCGATGAGATGCATCACAATACACAACAAAATCACCAGTACCTGACGGGATAGTCAACACTGGAGCACTGGTAAATCTCTTCTTCAATTCGAGAAAACTGGTCTCACATTCCTCAGACCAAACAAATGGAGCATTCCTCTGAGTCAACTGTGTAATCGGTTTGGCAATACTCGAAAAATCTTTAATGAATCGGCGATAATATCCTGCCAAACCCATAAAGCTGCGTATCTTTGGTACAGATGTCGGTCTCGGCCAAGAAATCACCGCCTCAACCTTACTGGGATCAACGGATATCCCGTCTCCGGATATAATATGCCCAAGAAATACCACCTGTTTCAACCAGAACTCGCATTTCGACAGTTTAGCATACAATTTCTCCGCCCTCAAAATTCTCAACACAGTTCTTAAATGCTCAGCATGCTCCATCATATTCTTTGAATAGATCAAAATATCATCGATGAAAATAATCACAAAATCATCGAGATATTTCTGAAAGACACGGTTCATTAATCCCATAAATACCGCTGGTGCATTCGTCAAACCAAATGGCATGACAATAAATTCATAGTGTCCATACCTGGTTCTGAATGTTGTCTTTGAGGAATTAGAATCCCTGACTCTCAGTTAATGGTATCCAGATCTCAGATCGATCTTGGAATACACCGAAGAACCTTGCAACTGATCAAATAAATCATCAATACGAGGCAATGGCTATTTATTCTTTACCGTTGCCCTGTACAGTTGCCGGTAGTCGATACAAAGTCTCATGGACCCATCTTTCTTCTTCACAAACAGTACTGGAGCGCCCCAAGGAGAAACACTCGGTCTGATATACCCCTTGGCCAGTAAATCCTCCAACTGTTCTTTCAACTCTTTCAACTCGATCGGTGCCATCCTGTACAGAGCCCTCGAAATCGGAACTGTTCCTGGCATCAACTCAATGCTGAAGTCTATCTCTCTCATCGGAGGCAATCCAGGAATCTCATCTGGAAAGACATCAGAAAACTCGCACACCACTTTCAAGTCCGCCAATGATGGGCTCGACTTCAGTAAATCAACTGAATATACCAGGAATCCATCCACTCCTTCCTGCAATAATGGAGTCATTTTTATCGTAGATATCAAAGGAATTCTAGCTCGAGAACCCTTACCGTAAAATTTTCACTTCTCAGCCATTTCAGGTATGAACCGAACAATCTTGTGGAAACAATCGACTGTGGCTCTGTACTTGGTCAACATATCGATACCGATAATACAATCAAAATCAGATAAACCAAGCACAATACAATCTAACTCAATCGTATGCCCATCGTACTGCAGTATACAAGATTTCACAGACTTCACCGATATTAAACATGTCCCTAATGGGGAAGAAACAGACACTACCACAGACAATGACTCAATAGGTAATGCACAACTAAATGCAAACCTCTCAGAAATAAAAGGATGCGATGCACCAGTATCAATCAATACGTATGCAGGATAACCAGAAATAAAACAGTTACATGCCACAACATCATCAGGTGCATCATGTGCCTGCTCCTCGGTCAAAGCAAAAACTCGGGCCTGCTGTCTAGGAGGCTGGCTCACTGTCAGGCTTCCTCCTGGCCTCTTCTGTGATTGGGTAGACGGTGCTGGCTGGAAAGAATGAACAGCTGATGGTCGTCTACATGTCTGAGCCACTGATCCAGATGACTCAGCTGCCTGGGATCCCTGGGCACTTCTCTGTGGACACACTCGGGCAAAGTGTCCTTGTTGTTTGCAGATACGGCAGCTACCAAACACTCCTCGGCACTGCTCAGTGGGATGCTTCCCTCCACAAGTATTGCAAATAGGTACAGTATAGCTCTGGCTCTGTCGAGGACTCCCAGAGCTAGAAGAACTGCTTCCGGACTTCTTGAACTGCTTCCCTTTAGCCTTCAAGAAATCCTTCTTCCTGCTACTGCTGCTGCCACCTTCAAATCGAGGAGGTGGTTGTTGTGGTCCCGGTGCTGGAAGCACAAACGAAGCTCCTCTCTGTCTCATCAGACCGGCTTCGGCTCCCTTGGCTCTGTTCAAGGCGTCGGTAAAATTGTTCGGTCTCCCAGTGTTCACCAACGTAAATATTTCCGGATTTAGGCCATTTATGAACTGATCAGCGACGGCCTCATCATGTTCGGCTACGTGAGGGGCAAATCGCAACAGTGAAGAGAACTTGGCCACATATTCTTCAATGTTAAGATGTCCCTGTCTCAAATAAGCGAATTCGGCTCCCTTGTCCTTCCTGTATGACACTGGAAAGAACCTCTGATAAAATTCAGTTCTGAACACATTCCAGGTAATAACTGTACCTCGGTGTTCCAATGCTCGTTTTGTTGTGATCCACCAGTTTTTAGCAACGTCGTGTAACTGGTGTCCTATCAATTTCACCCTCCGCTCGTCAATATACTCTAGAGACTCAAACATCATTTCAATATCATCCAACCAACTCTCACACTCCACGGAATTCTCCGTACCCTTCAAATTCGGTGGATGGAAAGACTGAAACCTTTTTAACAATGTCTCCATTGGAGTGGCTGTCACATCCATTGGAGGATTTGAAGTGCTACCCTGTTCTGGTACTCTTCTCGGAGGCATATCTGATAATTAAATGGATTAGTAACTCAATTACAACAGATCAGTTTCAATCCTCCTTGGATCATCTTACAGCTGATCCATTCTAGATAATACACAATACCATATCAAAACCAGATAATTCAGGTAAACATGTATTATAGTAATAAATCATGCTAGCAATCAAAAGTAGGAAAGAAAACCTCAAACTGCCCCGCTCACTAGCTCCTATATCAGTCTGAAGGATCTATCGCTCTGATACCACCTGTTGTGGGGACCCGGACGCTAATCAATTCTTCATCGTCATCAGGATCAATTTACTAATCAAGTAATTAGGGTCATAAAATTTTTTTTTTTAATGCGGAATGTAGTGAGATCAAACTAATATACAACTCATTAAAAAATAAGGTACAAGTCCTGTACAGTCTACAAACCAGTAAAACTAAGGTTTAATATCTAATTATCAAGTGTCAAAACCCTATATACATCAAAGTCCGAAGTCTCCGCTCTATCACGATCTCTCCTCATCTCTTGGACCCTGATCTTGTCCCACCTGTTGTCATGTACGCATACAAACAAGACAACAGCCGGATAATTCCGGTGAGAATATAATCCCAGTATAAATCAACGAAACATGCAATCATATGATAAACATAAAAGCATTGACAGATAACAGCAATGTATATCAAAAGCTGAAATATAATCAATATCAAACTGTCGACAATGCGCGTGACTCCACGACTCAGACTAGACTCAATCCTAGTCTAGGGATCCCGGTTTCCAGATGTGGGTATCCTATATCGACCAACAGTAATAGAAAAGACTCCAGTTCTATCCACTTCGATATAACCAAACATCCAGTGTCCTGACCTAACCATCATGGACTGTGGCCCTATCGCCAATATCCTATCTTGTGGCATCGTGCAATGTGCCCGTGGCGATCCCGCCACTATCAGGCACCTCTGTCCCAAGATTTCTATACTATCTTGTGACATCGTGCAATGTGCCCGTGGCGATCCTGCCACTATCAGACACTTCTGTCATAAGATTACTCGTCGAGACTCGTCTAACACATGCTCTCTATAAACCCATATAACAAGCATATCAAATCAAGTCAATGCAAATAATAAAAAATAGTATGTAATTTAGGGAAACTCAAGTCCAAACCGACTCAAATCGATCTCCCAATACCACATTGACTTATACATTTCGTTTGTAGTCTCAGTCTGAAGCAATATCAGTTTTGAACTCAAGATTGTCTCCCTAAATCTGGAACGACATATTGAGAATCATAATACCAATATTTCATTCCCAATTCAACACTGAATCTGATTAATTCGGATTTAATTCAAATCACGGCATAACGACACCATCTCAATATCTCCGTCAATACCATATCAACAGACATCAATTACAAATCATAACTCATATCTGATATTATCTGTCATTCATTCATAATCCAAATCTGTCTGATTTCCACTAAATATAATCAGAAAATCATAACAATTCCATAATCAGTCTGTTTCTCAATCTGACTTCGATTCTATGATGTCTAACATGACAAGAACATCATATATGAATCCTATTCAATTCTGACAATAACATAATTTCAAAGCATGTCAAAACGTAGTAAAACTTACGTCCAGTTATAGCCTGCGTTGATAGGAACACAGTACCGAAGTCGGATTCAAAATCTAACGGACGGATTTTCCACAAAAAGCGTAAGGATTTTTCACACTTTCCTCGAAGATTTTCTCGATTTTCTCACAATGAATTTGATGAATTGCATTCTGATATATAATATATATATATATATGTCCCATTCCTTCGCAAAACACGTCTCGCGCATATGCGCGACCTATATTGGCGCATATGCGCGAGACCTACTGGCCTCGGCAACAATTTCCTCGGCAGCTCGTGCATATGCGCGACGCCTTCCGCGCATATGCGCGAGGCTCTCTAGAAATGCACTTGAACCATCGCACAGCTCGCGCATATGCGCGCACACCCACCGCGCATATGCGCGAGACCCTCTGTCAGTGTCGCGCATGTGCGCGCATCACGTCGCGCATGTGCGCGAGAGGTACTGTCCTCGCACATACCTTATTACACGTTATCTCAAATCGTGTCTCAGTTGGCGCTTTCATAATGACATTAAATTATAATTCAATAATCGTTAATTAGCAGCGATTAACTTTCGGGCATTACAATATGGTAATTCATGAATGATTTATGAAATGAAAAAGTAAAGGAAATTTATTTTGAGGAATGCGAATTGATCGTGACGAAAAAGATATAAGGGATCCATAGAAAACGGGAACGGTGAACTTGCGATGAAAAGGGAGTGAACCGTCGAACACGGGGGCGGGAATCTCAATGATAATAGATCCGTTAAAAAAGTGAACAATGAAGTTATTTTTATGATATTCGGTGGGATCGTCGAAGAAGTGAGCGTTGAACCCGCGGCCTAGTACTATGGTTTATAGATTGATCAATCGAATGAATTTTTTCACTTTCTAGGATCGGACTTCACCTAAAAATGATGATTTTAAATGGAAAATGTTCATATCTACGCATGATTTCAAAATTTGCATATTTTGAAGGTTTCATGATTGCATGGAAAATCTATTTTTAGTAAAAGTAATTTTTTTTGTATGTGAGTGTATATCTACGTATTTGTTATATTAGCTTTTAGCATACTAAGTCATTAGACTCACTAGGTTTGAATTTTTGTAGGTAATGATGATGTTGAGTCGTGAGGTAAGGACTATCGAGTCACCCGGGAGGCGCAGTGCATACCCGATGACCTATAAATTCCGCATATGTTAAACACTTTTGATGATTTTATGGATTATCGCTTTTATTTATAGAGTGTTAAGATGTTAGAATTTATTGAGTTGAATGTTAGACTTTTATTGCTTTATTTACTAATTCCGCATGAATGGTTTTGAATATTATGAATTCATTTATTGATTATTTATGCTAGTCTATTAATGATAAATTAATTATGCATGGTTTAGGAAAAAAACTAGCATAAATTAAATGAATTTAGAAGTAGGATCATTTCAGTTGGTATCAGAGTGGTGGTTCTTGAAAAGGGTTATGCATACTGCTGTTTCCGAGGAGCTTGAGAAGTCACGCCTCATTGTTTGTGAGTTTATTGCTTTTAATTTTTTTATTTATCTTATTGTTGATTTAATTGTTTAGATACACTTGCTTATATGACTGTCAAAGATAAATGTTAGATGCTTTTTTTAAAAAAACTGCGTGTTTGTTATGTATTGGGTTGGACGACTTGTACAGTGATGCCTCCTAGACGAGTTCTCCGCAGAGATAATGAGGATAGGTGGGAGGAGGAGATTCAATTGCCTCCCCCTAATCAGGATTCTAGTGCTTGTGTGCTAGCCGATATGGCTTGATTATTGGAGCAGCATGTTGGGAATGCTCCAAGGGTCCGACCGGAGGCACTATATGAGCGGTTTAGAAAGATGGATCCCGAGGAATTTTCTGGCACTACCGATCCATTCTTGGCTGAGAGATGAATTAGGTCTTTGAAGGTGATTTTTAGGCATATGGATATGACGGACGCTGATCGGGTTCGTTGTACCATCTATTTGCTAAAGGGTGGTGCTTCCTTTTGGTGGGAGGGAGCGGAACAAGGAGTGAATTTAGCGACGTTGACATGGAAAGGCTTCAAGAGGTATTCTATGATAAGTATTTCACTGCCGATGTCTGTTTGAGGTTGAAGAGAGAATTTATGAGTCTCTTCCAGGGGGATACATCTGTTGCTGAATTCGTCCAAAAGTTTGAGCGGGGCTGTCACTTTGTTCCCCTGATTGCAAATGATAATATAGAGAAATTATGTCGTTTCTTGGATGATTGAGGCTGATGATCCGTCAAGATATGATGATGTCTGACTCGATTGATTATAGTGCCACTGTGGCTAAAGCCTTTCGAGCTGAGCAGTCACTGAGGGACATTGGGTGGGAGATGCAGCGCAAGAGAAACTGTGCCTTGAGTCAGCAGAATAAGAAGCCTTTCACGAGGCCTAGCAAGGGACAAGATCAGCAGAAACCAGGAGTGCCAAAGAATGATTTGAAGCCTTTGTGCAAAGAATGCATCCGCCACCATTATGGTAAGTGTCTATGGTTCTCTGGAAAGTGCTTCAAATGTGGAGAGCAATGACATATCTTCCTCAATTTCCCTAAGCAACAGGCACCTGCAACTGGTAGGGCGTATGTCATGCATGCTGAGGAGGCTGAAGCAAAGCCTATACGACTCTGATTAATAGTAACCCAGTTTTTTAACGTTTTTACATTGCTTTTATTGCATGAAATGATAAATTGGTTATTGGAATTGATTGGGATAATGAAGAACTTAGAAGAGAATAAGTTGCATGCTCTACTTGAGATGGATTTAAGAAATGACATTGAAAATTTATTGGAATAGAAATGTAATTTTCGAGATTTGAAGGACCGAAAAAAAAAATTTCGAAACTTTAAGGGTTGAATGCTATCTTCGAAAAATTATTTGGGGTCAAATTGTGCCATTTTTCGAGAATTGTTAGGACTAAGTGTGATAATTTTCAAGAACGACTTTGGGTTCCTAGTGGCGATTCACTGAGAAAGGTTGTTATGAATGAATATCATAAAACTGCGTACTCCATTCATCCTGGAAGTACGAAGATGTACAAGGATCTGCAGCAATTGTATCGGTGGCCGGGCATGAAGCGAAACATCTTGCGTTCTATGTTCGAATGTTTGACATGCCAGCAAGTAAGGCAGAGAGCATCAGAGTATGCAACGAAAGCGTGATAGATGCAAAACTTAAGCCAATCAGATTAAGTATGAGGTGAATGAAGGAGCCTAAACTTTTCAGTAATCAAATACTAGACAAATTTCGAGGACGAAATTCTATTTGAGGTGGGAGGAATTGTAACGCCCGAAAACCCAAACACACTAATCACATGCATGCATGAAAATTATTTGAAAAGTTATTTAAATGAGTGGTCCAAAAGCATGTTTAAGTATCTGCATGATTTAATTATTATTTAATCGAATGTTATAAATGTGAACTTTCTGTAGTCGAATACGCGAACGGCAAAGACGAGAGAACTGGGGACAACTTTGATAAGGTTTCTACTTTTAGAAATTTATAAATAGAAACTTTATATTTAGTAAGTCCATATTAGGAAAGCGGCAACCTATTTATAGTAAAGGACTAATTTAATCGGTAACGAACCTTTACGAAGAAAATGAGTAGTTTTGAGTGTGCGATATCAGAAACGAGTAGCACCAAATAATGATTAGACTTTTAGTGAGATTAATTAAGTATTTAATTTATTCTTTAATTGGACCTAGATTAGCAAAAAATTAATTAAATAATTAGGGTCCATTAAATAAACTTAAGCCCACTAAAAACTAATTAAATATAATCCTACCCTAGCACTCCCCAAAACCCACGCCACTTTCACCTTGGCAGCGCACACACACACACACACACAAAAGGAATATAGTGGCCAACACTTAGAGGAAGCAAGGGAAGGAGGAAAGTTTTGTGTCTCGTTCATCTCTCGTCGCATCATCTACCGTATTTCGTAAGAATAAAAGATCAAAACATGTTTTCAAACCCTTTTTCAAGCACCATTCAATCAATATTATTGCACGTATTCTGATGTTATGTGAAAAGTTTACAAAAGTGTTGGTTTTAATCTCATGCATGTGTGTCACTTGTTTTCATCAAGAACTTGCTAATGTTTTGAAAATTTTTAAGGGAAGGATGCAAACCGAGGGTTCGAAGGACTGTTCTAGACGTTTAAATGGAGGTTTGGAGGGATAAAAGCACAATAGAAATCCACAAGGGGGCTGTTCAGTCCTGCACACGTTTGGTTTAAGGGGGGCGGCTTGAGTCCATCGGCCATGGTTGCTGCCTGGGATCCTAGCCGCAATCTTGGTGGAATGATTAGGGTCCTAGGAAGGTCTAGGAGAGGTTCGGACAGTGCCTGGACCAGTGGGCAAAGCGTCGCGACTGAATTTCCAGAAACTATTCTTGTTTGGGTTGTGCGCGGTTATGTGGGCTAGGGGATGGTGGAAAGGGCTATTCTATGGGCTAGTGACTTGCCTTAAGGTCCGGGTGAGAGTCTAGGGTGAGTCAAAATTCGATTCAACTGCAGCCACAGCTGCTGGAGCGTTCATTCCTCGGCTGCACGCGAAGAGTCATTCGGCAGACTGCTGTTTTGAGGGGTGCAGAGTATGGGGCGTTTGGTTTGTATCCGAAACGCCATGTTCATGGTCTTATTTAGTTTATAAGGAAGGGTCTAGGCCCTGGTTCAGGTTCGTTTCAAGCTGTGGTCCGTTCGGGATCGTAAAATGTTCGTACGTGTCAAGAAAGGGGCGAATTGAGCTTAAGTAAATTTTAAATCCATGTTTTTGGTTTTGGTTTGGATTTGGACTTGGGGACTTCCAGCAACTTATATTGAGTATTAGGATTGAAACGACCCGAAAATTTAAGGGTCCACACGAACCACATGCATTTGAATTATTAAATTCTCCTGTATTTTAATTAAATTTTGTAATTACATGAATTAATCATGTTGTGTTTAATTGCATGTTTAAAATTATATTTTTCTACATGGTTGCATTAAAATGTATTTTTAAGGGTTATTCGAGTTGCGATCGGGGAACGAAGACCGAGGGCTGAAAAACGTAAAATGTTTTTATTAAATAATTGTGTTTAATTATTTAAAATATGATTGATGCTTTTTATTATTTTAAAAATAAGGAGTTTGAGGTGATTTTATATGCCGGGACATAATTTTTATCGGTGTTGGATTTTCAACAAAAATTCGAACGTTTTAGCAATCCGGCTAATAAATTCACATGCTTATTTAAGCAAAATTATTTTTAAAATTCTAATTAAGCACTAATGGGCCTAAATTACCTACTTAATGGGTCTAATCCCAATTAGTGATTAATTAGCTATAAAATATATTATAACCCACCCCAATCCCTCATCGTCACGGCCACTTTCAGATTTTTGGCACCCAAAACTCTTGATATCACACGGCACACACATATCCTTCAAGGAAAAGCATCAAGTTTTGCTTAGGATTTCAAAGCAAAGGTCTTGCTCCGTTCTTCCCCGTCGTCAACGAATAATCGTGCGTTATATACGCAAAGGCACGCCATATTTCTTCATTTTCTCATCTTTCACACCATAGTAATTATTTAAAATTGTTTTGCATGAAAAACATGGCACACAAGATGGAATTTTCGTAACTACATGCATAGGTGTCTTAAACTTGTGTTTTTGCTTCCCAAAATCATGTTTTTACATTGTTTAAGGGGCTGCCATGATTATGACTTGGTTAAGGATGATTTTAATGAAATTTAGAGTCCTAGAAAACACACGACACACTGCACATAAAAGCAAGATGGAACTGTATGCTATATTGAAGGGCCGAGAGTGTGTTGTTCATGCATGTGGCTCGTTTTCCTTGCATGGGGTTATGGGGCTGGTTGGGGGCTCAGTTGGGGTCAGCTATGAAGGCTAGGCAGGGTCCTAGGGCGCCTAGGGTCGAGGGAAAATGCTAGGGAAGAGTCCATGGGAGTTGGGACTCTTCCCCATGCGCGAGCAGGAGAGTCACGGCTAGGGGGCTTGCGGCTTGCCCGAGGGAGAGCCAGAGTGCTCTGTCAGGGTCCAAGGGAGATGGGCAGGGGTTGGGCCAGGGCGTGGTGCGGCTGTGTTTGATGCTGGCTCAGCTGGAAGTGGAAATCGTGATGGAGGCATCAAACGCGCGAGGCTGCTGTGGTGTTCAGGTGGCTCGTGCGTTGGGTTCTGGTGGCTGGGTTGGTCTGGGCGTGGTCCAGGGAGGGTTAGGTTTATGAGAGGTCGAGTGGTTCACAGCTAGTTGAGTCCTATTTCAATTAGGAGTCCTATTGCTCAAGGATAACACACGCACACACAGGGGCAGAACTTGGGTCAATTTCCAGGAAGGTTTTGTGCGGCTTAGGGGCTGGTTCTTGGGCTTGGGGCTGGTCAGTAGGTTTCATATATGGGTTGGCTAAGTTTTGGCTCAAGGTGGCTCGGGCATGGCTCGGGTAAATTAGGAGATGGCTCGGTGTGTTCGATAAGGTGTCAAAAACGAAATTAATAAAGCTAAAAATTGAATCCAAGGGTTCATGGATATGGCTCATGACTTGGAAGGGTAGAATAAATACTAAAAATGTTATGTTAAAAATTTGGGATCAAAATAACGAGTTTTGGATTTATTCGGGATTTAATCGCCGCACGAAACGCTAATTAACGAATTAATTGAAACACCTGGTTTTAAGCTTTATAAAATTATGAAAAATTAGTTTTAAGCTTAAATAATTATTATAAATCTATTTTTTTAATTTAGGAATTTTATGTTGAGGTTTGGGATTATTCAGGCTTAAAAAGTGTTAATACGTCTTATTTAAAGATTAAATTAAAAGTCCTCGATTTAAGCTAAATAAAAATATGAAAAAATTCATGTAGGCTTAAATAATTATTTGAGACAGGTTAGAGTCAATAAAATTAAGAAAAAGTCGAAAACGTGAAATTTTACGTCCAGGGGTAAAACGGTCTTTTTCACCTAAAATTAGTAAACATCATGGCAGTGTTCTAAATGTTGTTTTTATGTTATTATTATTATTTTTAAATATTTATTAGATGTTCATGATTAAATTATGATTTATTTAAATGTCCATGAATTTTTATGATTTAAGGTTGACATTTAAAAGACGTGTTGCATGCTTGGTTTCAAAAGCAAAAATGTTATGTTATGCATGATTTTTATAAAGTAATGAGAATGTAAAACGTTGAAGGAAGTGAAGTGATTGTGACTAATTCGCTAATATTGGAGATATCGTGAGGGCGACGGTCCCAGTGGGAGCCCGATGATCGTGTTTCCATTATTACGAATATGAGGATATGAGGTTTGAGGTAAGGATGGGAATATCGTGAGGGAGAAGGCTCCAGAGGGAACTCATTTATGGGAGAAGGCCCCAGAGGGAGCCCCGACGATCGTATTTCTATTCGATAATGATAGGCCAGGGCTCAGTTGACCGGTGAGACTGTTGTTGGTGTCCCCCGTCGCCCGGTACTGCGGTTTCATGCAGATGGATCCATCGACTTTTGAGGTTTGAGGAAAGTCACAATTAACGATCTGAATTCAACAAAGGAAAAATGTTTATGTTCATGTTAAAGGTTTTATGTCATGTTGAGGAAAAGGAAAAAGGTTAAAGTTTATGTTTGAATGTCATGAAAAAGTTATTTTACGTAAAAATATTTTCACTATTGCATGTGGTTTTATATGTATTATTTGTTATAAAGACTATGGTGTGTTGAGTCTTTAGACTCACTAGGTGTGATGGATGCAGGTGAGGTTGAGGGAGGTCTTGACGGATGATTTGACTGAACTGAAGGCGCACACAACCCGAATACCAGCGCTTCTACTTTTTCCGCATTTACGACTTATGACTCATGATTTATGTTAAAGATTTAAAACTATTTATTTATGTTTTTGAAAGATTTTTGAGAGGTTTAGTATGAGCTATACTTTTCAAACTTATTGATTTTTAGGTTTGGTAAAGCAGTTGACAATTTCATTTTTATGACTATTGCACTTGATTTTTAAAATGCTAGTTGGTTGGTGTTTTGTTTTAAAGGGATAGAATATTTTATAAAAATATTTTCATGTGGTAAATGTACATGGCCGAAAATTGAGTGTTTAAAAAAAAATTCGAATACTTTTAAGCAATATAAAAAAAGGAGACGTTTCAAGGATGTTAATAAAGGTCTGGTCTCGGGTTGGTTCGAGTCGTGAGGGTAGTTTGGTCATTTGTTCAACCAAAAAGGTTAAAATAGTGGTAAACGAGCCATCCAATAAGCGAATTGAGTCGTTTTTGAAACGTAGGTCCTAAGATTGAATTTCTAGAAAGTTCCTGGATATTTTTGGGTGTTTTTAAAGTTTTGAAATCGAGTCGTCTCCTGGAGTCAAAGTTTAAGGTCGTCCAAGTACGTATAGCGTTGAATCATTAACGGGCGGTTTGTGGAAAATCGAGGGGGGTTTGCAACTTCCTAAAACAATTCCACGTCATAAAAAATGTTATTTTTAGAAGTTTTAAAGTATATGCATGATATATGTTATTTTTAGAAGTTTTAACGTATTGGCACGTATATGCTATTTTTAGTAATATCAACAGATATGAATGATATAAAGTATGTTTTTGGAAATTCTTAAGTATATGGAAATTTATGAATGAAAAAATAAAGGAAAATTATTTTGAGGAATGTAAATGGAGCGTGACGAAAAAGTAGTAAGAGATTAGTTGAAAACGAGAATGTTGAACTTGCAATAAAAAGAAAGTTAATCGTCGAAAACGAAGGCATGAATCTCAACGATAATGGATCCGTTGAAAAAGTGAAAGGTGAAGTTATTTATATAATAATCGGTGGGATCATCGAAGAAGTGGACGTTGAACCCGACGACCTAATAATATAGTTTATAGATTGATCAATCGAATAAATATCGTCACTTTCGAGGATCAACTTCATCTTAAAATGATGATTTTAAATGAAAAATATTCATATCTACGCATGATTTCAAAGGTTGCATGTTTTTAGACTCATTAAGATGGAATGGTTGCACGTAATGATGATGTTGAGTCGTGAAGTGCGGACTATTGAGTCATCTGAGAGACGCAATGCATACCCGAAAACATAGAAATTCGACATATGTTAAAGACTTTTGATAATTTTATGGATTATCTTTTTTATTTATAGACCGTTAAATATTAGAATTTATTGAGTTGAATGTTAGATATTTATTGCTTTATAACTTATTATAGAATGAATGGTTTTGAATATTTTGATTTTATTTATTGATTATTTATGCTAGTTTATTTATGATAAATTAATTATGCATAATTTAAAAGAAAAAAATAGTTTAAATTATTTGAATTTATAGAAGTAAAATCGTTCCATGACAGGTCCACTTTTTTCCATCCGTATTAAAACAATTATGTCATGAAATTTTACTATTATATCATAATATTTTATATTGAATATATAATGAAAAAATTTTGATAAATAAAATTTTATAATGTATTTTTTATATTTTAAAAATTATTGTACAAATTTTATTTTGCAAGTAACATATCTTGGATAAATATTTCGACATGGAATCGTCAAAAATTTACAATGTCACAATTATTTTTCAAAGAAAAAAAAATTAAAATTCAAAATTCTTTCAAAATAGAGCGTAAAATAATTTGATTAAACCATCTCTGTCAAGTAAAATAATTTCAATTTCAATATTTGAATATGAACATGTTCGTTTCGTTCGGGACAGAGTAGCTGTAATCTGTAAAAAAAAAAATTAAAAAAAAAAATTAATTTTTTGTTTTTATGTGAAGGAAAATGTAATCCAACCATGTGCCCAAAATGATCAAGCGACCAAATGGACGAGTAAATTGGAAAGCTCGCTTGATTTAGCAAACGTAGAAATTGCCTCAGAACATTCGAACGCGCGGTTCTGGGACAGAGTGCGTTCGCCGGAAAACTGAAAACAAAAAGATCGAAAAGAATGTTCCGGAAGAACAAGGGCCTGAATAATCAGTGCAATCAGATTCAGGCGAGTGATTCCGGAAACTTAGTATCGCAAGTTTGAAAATTATAATTGGCTGGATCGGTGCTTTTCGCGCAGATCCAGTCAAGAAGCTGACTTGCGTGTGTTAAGAGAAGAGCTGCTCACGATTTGGAAGAAGGCTGTAGATCGAGTGATTAGGTCTCCATGTATATATAATATATAGATAGGAATTTGGGGTAGGGCACCATAAAATGATATTGGGCTATATTTTGGGCCATACAAACAGCATTAGCCAGCCCACTTGGTAATTTGGACTACACGTTATTCATTTTAAAACAATAATTTGGTACACACTTCCACCATAAATTAATTTCTAACGATTAGACATATCTACGATTTTATATAATTTGGACCCGGTGGTTCGGGTCTGGGCCTGAGTTGGCCCAATTTTTTAATACAAAAGTATTATTTGTTAATTAATAAATATTTTTAAAAAATATACAAATCATCATAATTTTCGCTAATTTTTTTGACAAAAACTTGTATGAGACGATCTCACGGGTCGTATTTGTGAGACGAATATTTTATTTGGGTTATCCATGAAAAAGTATTATTTTTTATGCTAAGAGTACTACTTTTTATTGTGAATATGGGTAGGGTTGACCCTCTCACAGATTAAAATATGTGAGACGGTCTCACATGAGACTCACTTTTGTTTTTTTTTTATAGTAAGTGGGTGTCCATGCCTTACTCTAGAACTTCTTCTGTTTAGTTTTTTTTCAAGGCTCAATCACTAATATTTTTAAAAATAATAATACCAACACGACGGATCGACAATTTTTAAATGCTAAAACTAAGGGTGTTCATCGGTCGGTTCGGTTCGTTTTTTATTTCGGTTTTTTCGGTTTTCGGTTTTACAAATATATAATCCGATATCCGAACCATTTTTCTTCGTTTCGGTTCGGTTTTCTACCGAAATGGTTCGGTTATTTCGGTCGGTTATTTCGATTTTGATACAATTATTTAAATTAATAATATAAATATATTATAAAATATAATATATTATTTTTTAAAATGATTTCTTAGTAAAATATTTAAATATAAAGTACAAATGAATTACCTAAACAACAATCAACTAAGTATTATTCAAAATAATTCTTCATTCACTAATATCATATCAATAAATAATATAAAATAAAAATAACATTATTAATTTAATTAAATTTCGGTTTTTTCGGTCGGTTCGGTTTTGACATTTATAATCCGAAACCGAACCAAATTAATTTCGGTTTTAACATTTATATCCGAATTATAACATTCGGTTTTTGGTTCGGTTTTTTCGGTTTGGATTTTCGGTTTTTTCGGTTTTATCCGAAATTTGAACACCCCTAGCAAAAACCATAACTGATCCGCCTAAAGCCGGTTACAGTCATGATTCCGGATTAAACTCGTTGACCTGATTAACCGACCCGTCGACCAAAGGACAGGTCCGGTCCGGTCCGGGTCCAACCTGAACCGTGGTCAAGTTTAGTTAAATATATATTTTTTTCAAAAAGATCATCTGATGTGCATTTGATAAACTTTAACAAGGTATTTTTTCTAAGAAAAAATGAAATTTTGTCAAGATTATTTCCTCAAATTTCTCAAATAAATCGAACGTTTGAGATGAGATTAGGAATAAAATTTGTTCTATATACATATTTCAGATCGATTAGCATCAAAAGTTCGATCATGGGGAAAATTTTTTGATCAATTTAATTAGAGTTAGATGGTTATGAAATTTTGGATCAGCTCAGTGATTCAAATATGACTGACTTCGGGTAATTCGATTTTAGTATATAAACGTATCAAATTGTCAACATATGGAAACCATGTACACGAGCATGTCTACTGCAAGGCTGCAAGTCGCTACCACCAATGCAACTCGGTCTAGAGTTTCTTACACGAAGGCATATCGCACATACCACGTAGAAGAGCACATACATACGGCTGCATCAACCTCTCCAACAGCTCATGTACTTGATTTACCCAACAATTTCGATCTCAGATCATAAACTACAGGAGCACCTACTCTATTTCACATCATATGCACACCCTTGATCATCGGCGATGTATGCTAGACACAACAATGTAAAATCACATTATCCAATCCTTTCGACGTGTACATGATTATCCAATCATTACAAGAGAGAGTGATATCAAATTGCCTCCAACAGAAGAAAGAAAAATACAGAAAATACCTATGTAATTTATAGATCTTCAAGGACTCAACATCAAGAATAAGCTAAAAAGGTGGGTCAAATATAAGCGAGGAGTAATTTTCGAAGAAGTTTAGATTTGAAAATGGAAAACCCTAAAACGGTGGGAACATGTATGGTCTTCTGTCCAAACTGCCTGAAATTCTTAGTAACTCTTCACTGGCAATGAAGGAATGTCCAGATCGAGGGTATAATGACTTGGATTTTTTAATTTTTTTTAGCATCTTATTTTTATGTGGTAAAAAGCAGCAGTTTTCATAATTTTATCCAACATTGAATAACCAACACCAGAGTCCAGACATTGTCATATCATCTCACCTCACATGTTATCTACTAAATCTCAACTATCTTGGACTTAACATATCAATAAAACCATTACCCATCACCCCAGCAAAATGCAACCTAGTGTTGAACAAAACACCATTAGTTATTTGATATTTCAGACTTAATAGGAGCAACAAAACCATATCCATTTAAAATTTGGAAACCAAAGGTACTGCTGACGAAACAATATGGGAAGAAAATATTTATAATCATGGAATATAGTATCTTTCTGCCTAACAACCTGAGCCTAAAAGATTTATTGTTTCGCGCTCTTGTTAGTAGACGGAGATGGGCTGTCACACTTACGCTCTGCCTTGCCAAGTTGTTTGCAATCACGAAAAAACCCCTCTTGTTTTTTCCATTTCGTTTATCCTTTTCAGCATGTTTGTGAAAAGAGAAAAACATGTAGCTTCAAGTCTCAAACTTTTGTTACACAACATATGTCAAGATAAATAGCGACCGAAATGGAAACTGAAAACGAGGTATGGTAAACAAAGTAATTGCATAATTTGAATTTATAAATATACAGACAGAATGGTTGGATAGCCCGGAAGGCCGGAACAGATGGATAGCACGGCCACGCAGATTGATATGAAGGAACAAATAATATGATGCAGAAACAAAACCAGTTACAAAAACCGAGGCCTTTAAAATGTTACATTTTCCTTAAAACGGATTCGTCCCCTCCGGTAAATGTCTTCGAGGATCACGATGGAAAACTTTTTCCCAAGATACAAAAGCTAAGCTTGTAGTAACTTAGCACAAAATTACTACACCGTCGAACTTAGGCGACACCTCAACTTTATCATGAAGGAGTTCGAAACTATTGCAGAACGAACGGAAAAGTAAGAAAAGGGAGCAAGAGCAAGGATGTGATGTTGCATAGGTTGTGGAGGTCGGCCGATTACTCATACGCGTATGGGCATCCTTTTCCTCTTCCATGACCAATGGCACACGAGAAGACACCAATAAGTGTCTACTATTAACTCAGCCATGCCAAAGGACTCAAAGCCATGCAGAAAGTCTCAGCATACGAAGAGCCTCGGCCATGCAAAAGGGTACACAAGAAGAAGAAGAAATGATTTGATTTAGTTTATTTATTTCCATGAAATTTTTTTTTAGCAAAAGTTGGGTTAGCCTTGGAGACCAATTTTGGTCTCGACCAGTCAAACATTGGACCTGCGCAGGTACGCGCGCGTGAAAGCCTCTTGACAAACTAATAACTTTATAAAGTGTAATTCAATATAAACTCACTCATTTAACTCTATTTCTAAATGTGAGACAAAATCATCATGCTACATATACACCATCCACTTAACATATAAAATGGTCCATAAGCTCATATCATACATTATCCAATATTCCAATGTCCATTCACTTGAAATGGAAAAACCCAAAAAATACCAAAAATCCAACCACCTTTAAAATAAAAGGCACTAAGCTGACTAAAGAAACAAGAATTCATTGAACAAAGCTATGAATTTATCTGGCAATCAAGTTAGCAGTTGTTCCAATACCAAATCTTTTAGCCACTTGAAAAGTCAGATTAATATATAGATTATTCAATAACACAAATAACTGGAAATTTTATTGTTCGATATATGAACTAATCACTTTAATTTCATGGTCACTGATAAAAACTGACACTGCCAACATTATTTGCAGAGATAAACGCTTATAACCTTAGGGTTCCGGACCCCACCCCATACAACAATCATTCAGTAACTCAAAGCAATGTATAACAAAACATTATTCCCTGTATCGATAAGGAATACAGGGGTTTCAAGTTTTCCAGAAAATCTTTCATTTGCCTGCAATGTGAAACATACCTAGCCAACAACTAAATCCACTAACCATATCAGGGCATCATATTCGTAATCTACAAACATGATGCACCCTTTTCCTAGTTTTCCTAAACATAGAAACCCTATTAGGAGTCTGAAACACGCGCGATGTACAAGTTTTCACTATTTCAGCCGAAAGTACACCAAGTGTAAGTAATAGGCTGTTCCTCAACTACACTTTCACGCGCAAACACTCGGTAAATCAACGTAAGACAATATTATAACCCGAAACCTTTGAATAATCTACCAACATGCAGGCACAGAGTTCTAAATTAGAGAAAATAACAAAATTCCAATGAGCTTTCATTGTCACATTTTATCCTCTGGTACAGAACTTCACCAATATACTAAGAAAAATAAAATCAATAACAAAAACACGCAACTAGATAATTTGTTTGATAACAGTATAAGACACATGGGATAGAATGAAGAAAAGATCCATTTCAACAAACTTCGTCGAAAAGCTCAAACCTTGAGAAATTACAATAAACCCGATCCCGGGTAATCATAATATCATCATGATCAATATCCGAATAAAACATCAGCATATTTGTTATTTTAAATTAAATGAAAAGCTTACAACTGACTTCACAGGCGTCAGGGTCAAAAATCACGGAATGTCCCACGGCTTGGGTTCAGGAACAGCAACAACCATCCCCTGCAGCTCCGGCGACAGAACCACCTGGCATCCGAGCCTCGAGTGCTTGTTCAAAACTCGATTCCTAGAACTTCTCCTCAACACGTACTGCTCATCGTACGAGGGAGGTGGCAGTTTCTCAAGCCACTCCTGAGCGATGTGGACCTCGCACTCGGCGGAACAGGCGTCGATCTCCTCGAGGCGGTGGGAATCCGGGTCGATCAAACCTTGGTTGGCCAACGCCTTGAGCAGGGTTTGACCGGAAAGCCCCACGACTTCCCGCTTGTTGCCGTCGGGGTCGATAGCTGAGAGTTTAACGATTCGATCGGAAACTTTCGCGGAAGAGGAAAATCGAGTGATGGCGGAGCCCGAGGAAATGTAGAGAGAAGGTGCTTTGGTGATTCGGGACGCGAGTTTCTGGAGTGTGGAAATCGCCATTTTGAGGGTTGCAAACCAAAGAAAGCTAACGGAGAAAATGTGTTGTTATTAGCTTTGAGGACTTACGGGCCACACCAACTAGCAAATGGTGAATTCATTTGGACTAATCTGCCATTATTTTCTACAATTCTTTTTTTCATGATTGTACAAGTCAACAGGCTAATTTTTTTCCTTGTTAAAATATGTATTGTTTTGGGCATTTAAAAAAAAAAGGTAAATTGGTTTTAAATCTCCAAACTCAAATTCAACTTTATTCTAACACTTTACACTTCAAAAATTTGTCCAAACTTCCTAATAAGTTTAAAATTAACAAAAATACTTTAGATATTATAATGATCGATTTTTCCTGGAAGAAATGATATCAGAGCCGAGATAAAATTATTTCGAATATACAAATCTATTATTATGAAGTAATTAAATGTTTAAGGAGGAGAATTTTCTCAATTAACATGAATTCGTACCCAAGTTCGTGATTAAGTATTTACAGGAGTTATTCCAGAATTCTAAAATATTTAAAACAGGAAGATCTAACCAAGGTTAGATATCGAGAAGGAAATTATCAGAATCCTAAGGTAAACTTATGATTCAAAATAACATGTTCTTAGAAATAGTACCGGATTCCTCTAAACTCTCGGGAGATCTTAGAGAAATTCAAAAGACGGTACAAAATTATGGCAATATGCTGTATTATGTACCACAAAATGTGGAGAAAATCCTTGAAAACCAAGAAGAAATTCATGAAATATTAAAGAATATTCGAACAAAAATTCAAATCCTAGAACAACATCCAAGTTCTAGTAAGAGAACTTCAGAAGGAAGGTTACCACCATCTTTTAGAACTGAACCCTTGTTACACCAACATGGGAAGGCCAAAATAGTGTCAAAACCTTTGACTGAATAAGAAAACTGATCAATCTAATTAAATCTGACTTATAAAAATAATTAATCTGATGACAACTTTAGAAAAGATTGGTCTATAGAATCTACAAGAGCTTGCAGAATCTTTTGTAAATCTCAAATTTTTAGATCTAAAGATGAACACAACGGGAGGTGAACCACTTTCTATAAACTGGTCATCTTATCAAGAACCACCAAGGAAAAGTGTGGGATCTCATAATATAAATATGAGAGAATCTCAACCCGATTTCCATACTGCTAAATAATCACACCCAGCGGGAACAAGGACAAGGAGAAATCAAATTCCTTTGCACTAAACACCCTATAGGAAAACTGTTTTAGAACATATACATCCTTATGGGGTTATGCTTAACCTTGATGTATTATACTTCAAAAATAGAGAATAATTATAGATGATTAGACATCTGCTATGAGAATCACTGCAGGAACACCTGATCTCAACAAAGAAGAATTCATTAAACTTTTAGAAATGAGTATAATGAGATCAGTTAAAATTTCTTGGGACATGACTTCATTGGAAACCAAAGAGTCAGTCTTAGCTGGAGAATCTCTTAGTGAGATAGCTGAAAAAATGGCTAGTCTATTTAAAGAACAATTTATAGGGATAGACTATTTTAACAATCAAGATATAGAGAAAAGGAAGAAATATACTCAAGCTCTGTATAGCTTTGAATTACATGACATATGTTTAGTGGATGAATATATTATGTTATTCACTAAATATAGATGGAATTCAGGGGTCGAAGAAAACATAGCGATGCAGCTTTTGTTCGCTAAAATGCCGAGTCCCTGGAGAGAAATGCTTATAAGGGAATATGTCCCTAGCAATCCAGATACGCTGGCACGAAGTGCCTCTTTTCTCCAAGGAAAATTGATAGAATGGTGTCATATGGCAGCCTTACAAAAGAATTACAAACGCTTAAGGGGTATCAACAGAAGAACTCCTTTGTGTTGTAAGGAAAATTATCTTCCAACAATTATTGAAAGTAAACCACAAAAGCATAAGAGGAAAAGTTTTAGAACCCATCCATATGCTAAAAGTGGAAGAAGTTCTTGAAACCAAGAACAATATGGTCTAGACATAAGGCCAGATCTTATAAATCTGGGCAAAGAAGTGGACCATCAAGAATTAAGATATCATCCCAAGCATCGAGTACATCTCGAAGCACTGGAAGAACACCTACGAAGAAAACTTTCAGAAGAGCTCATACCCGAGCTAATGAAAGTTTCAAGGATTGTAATTGTTGGACATGCGGAGCAAGACGTCATATCTCAACCAACTGTCCAGAAAATGAGAAACGAGGTATTAAACGCTTCGATCCAACTCTGGATATTGAAGAAGCAGTTTATTACCAAGATCTTATTCAAGTATACCGATTTGAGGATATCGCCTCAGAGGAAAGTATATATGAGGAAGAAGAAGTCTTGAGTCAGGAAGAATCTGATAGAACTGAATCGGAATCTGACTAAAGATGAGGTGTTTCGACAAAAAACACATGAAGATTTGTCTGGCTTCTTTAGCCAGACAACAATATCTCATAACATGATCCAAAGGATGATGAGAGAAAATCCTAGTCTTCAGATGTGGAGGCCCGAAATTCGTACTTGAAAATTTGCGGAATAATTTAAAATTTTCTTTTTAAATAAATAAAATGCATCATTCATAAAATATACTGATAAAAAGATTTAATGTTTAAAGTAGCAGCGGAAGTAAATATTTGTTTCGAAGCAACAACTTTAAATAATTCATCGTGATAAAATGAGTTTGAATAAAATAATAAATAAACTGATAAATGAGGTGCTCGGGTTTCTACTACTGCCGACCCAAGATGGCTCACTGGTCTCCGCCCTCGGTCCCGACCTCATCAGTACCTACAATAATCAAGTCTAGTGAGTCTAAAGACTCAGCATGCATATATCGTAAATAACAAGTAAATATAGTAAAATCGCATGCAAGGTAAAAATTATCATAAGTCTTGCGTAACGTGAAAATATCATGTCATGAATAATTATAAATACGTGCATAACTGAACTGAAAATCATAAGTGAAATGTTGCTCGATAGAGCCCTGTTATGAAAGAGCATATAATAATTTTCTGTTGAGAATATGTTCTACGCAAGTGGCCCATAACGTGAAATGAATCGTCTTATCAGACTAAACCACAGTATACTGGGCGGTAGAGATCTACCAATACATGAACATGAACTGAACCGGTCAGTGACCACCGGATGAAGTAATAATCTCATGATAAGCTGCAATCCCATTAACGTGAAGTGGCCACAAGCAATATCACATATATCTCAAAAATGAACATTTTATATTTTTATGCACGTAATATAATTAAATGTCCTGTATTATTTTACCGAAAGGGTTGGGTCGTTCTCAGGCTCGCTGCGACCTAATTCTAGTATGAAAAATATGCAACTAAACTTATCTTGACTAACACTTCAAAATCGGCCCAAAAACTAAACAATTACGCCCAACTAACTTAGTATTCAACCATGGCTTCGTACCAACCCGAACCAACATCGAACCATCGTTTAAACATGGTTAAAATACTGGAAAATATAACCATAGGGCTGTAATATACGAGAATTGCGCAATGGAGGCCAAAATCATGAAACGCTCTTTCGAGAGTCACTTTGGCACATTGCACCGTAAATTCTCGTACGACCTCTAAACTTAACTGAATCACAAAAGGCCAAAAATATGACCTTTATAACTTGATGAGGTACTGTCCAGTCCAAGGACATAGGCTAAAAGCCAACCGAGAACTCAAACGAGCCTCTGAACCGAATCACCAATCTACTGTACAGAAAATTACAGCAGCGCTTGCGCTTGCATGCATTCTTTGCGAGGCTAATGGCCATTGGGACTTAAACAACCGACCAGAGCCTCTTCCCAAAATCCTAAGGTATGGCTTGAACCATGACTAAGGGTCCTAGGCCAGCCACAATCCAAGCAACACCAGCAACATCACCACGCTTCCAACCGAGAACCAACATGAGCACGTGGGACGTGTTGCTCGTTCTTGTCGTCATGCATCATTCCAGTGACCATTTGATTGACCATGGCATGATCTAGACATTGTAAGATATTGTATGAACCATGGCTAAGAGCTAAAAAGCCAACCAAGATCCAAGCAACACCACAAAACCGAACGCTAACTCACACACCCAAAAACCAGAAAGATGAAACCGATGGGGGCTGTTCTTGTTTAATTTTAAAACCGACGGGAACGTGAACCAAGCCATGAAAGGGCACCTTGGTCACGTCCTAGACATGTCAAGGAAAGGTTCTAACCATGGCTACAGCCCCTAGGGCAGCCAAGATCAGAACTTTCCCTTATACAACCCAAACAAGAAAAACGAGACATGAAAATCGCAGCATGGAGTGTTGCTGTCAAAAAATGATTTCGTGGGGTGCATGGAGCGCAACCAATGGACCAACATGATCCTAATACACCCTAGTACGTGCCTAGGTGCAGCCTTGGGAGCATAGGGTGGAGCCAACCACTTGTACTCACAAAAACAAGCAAACCGTGAAGGCACAAAGAAGAGGGCCGAAAATCTGCACTATAATTTCGAAAAAATGTTGTCAAAGATTTCGGTTTTTGGCTATAAAATCATGATCATATAATGTATAAAAATCGTATTATGACTTGATTGAAGAGCAAGGGAAAATATACACATGCCTGGATTTGGTTTGAACGAAAAACAAATGAAAACAACGATGCGGTGCGGGGGAGACGGAGTGTTCTTCTTTTCTCACTTTTCACTCTTGATTTTCCTTGGGCTCTCACGATTTTCCTGTTGAATGTCTACTGAATTTCGGTGGAAAAAGGAGAGGAGAAAGTTTAGGGAAGAGAATGGGAAGTTTGCAAGATAAAAGGGAGAAATGAATCTTGCTATCTTTTGAGTTTGTGAAAATAAGGAATGATAATGATATGATTTGATTGAGGGATAGTTAGAGGTGTATGGCAGATTTTTTTTTCATTCAAAGTAGGTTAGAAAATTGCTTAATTAATAAATTACTTGGTGATTAAAAGGTGGGGGAATTATCTCCCAAAGAAAGAATAAGGAATGATATCAAATGTTGAGTTGTCAAAACAAATCTTTGAATTGTTTAAGGGAACCGAATTCTAGCTTTTAAAAATGGGTAAAATATTGCTTAATTAATGATTATTGGGGATTAAAATTGCGGGAATTAATTGTGTCATGAAAGGATTAAAGAAGGATATCAAAATGAAGAGTTGCCAAATATTTTTAAAGACACATGTGTTGTGGGGACCCGGACGCTAATCATCTTTTAATCATGATTGGGACTAATTAATCAATTATAATAAACATGGTCTAAATTTTTTTTTTTGAAATGCGGAAGGTAATGGAATCAAACTTCTATACATATCAGTATAAAAGTACAAATCTGATAAAATATACAATCATACATACTCAGGTTCAACAACTACTATCAAGTGTTTAAACCCTAGCTCTAGTCCAAGTCCGGTATCACCACTCTAATCTCAGTCTGTCTTCACCTCTGTGACCCTGTACCTGTCCCACCTATTTTCATGCACACATACAAACAAGACAACAGCCGGATAACTCCGGTGAGATATGAATATCCCAGTATAAACAATGTATTACATGCAATCATATAAAACATATATAAAAGCATAAACAAACATCGAAGCATGTATCTAATCTGACTACATGAATCAATGACTCGTGATCTAATCTTATCTTATCTCAAATCTAGGTATCCCAATCTAATTTAGACTTTGGTATGCTGTATCGAGTGTGTCTGAGATAGACGTCGATCTACATCGGAAGCTCGTCGATACACCGTAAGTCTAGAGTCTTATCGGTTCTGAGAAAAACTCGGCGGTTCTGCCCTAGCTAGGCTGTCTGCCCTAGACTCGGACTCTGACTTTGTTATAAGTCAATACATGCACATATCAATCTGATAATCTACAACTATCAATGCAATCTCAATCTGATAATCTGCAAATATCAATGCAATAAAATAAAGTATGTGATTTAGGGAAACTCAAGTCAAACCTAACTTGAGTTGTACAATCCCAACTCAACATTAATTTATACCTTTCTTGCTGTCGCTCTGATACAATCGAAGTCTCGATTCAAAGTCTGTCACTGTTCAATCTGGCAATGACAATATCAATATATTCTGTATCAATAATCTAATCAAATCACAACATCTCTGTTTTATCAAATTCTGACAGTGCAACAGTACAATCTTGCGATACTGATAATACTATATCAGTCTATATCAATTCCAATCATTTACAATCAACCACCGTACAAATCTGATATCAATTCTAGTCAATGTCATTCTGAAATTCATAACAATTCCATATTCAGTCCGTTTCTTAATCTGCTTTCGATTCTACGCTGTCTAACATGTCAAGAACAACATATATGACGTGTATTCAATTCTAACAACATCATAATTCCAAAACATTTCAAAACGTAATAAAACTTACGTCCAGTTGAAGCCTACGTTGATAGGAACACGGTACCGAAGTCGGATTTAAAATCTAACGGACGGATTGAAATATAAAGGCGTAAGGATTCTAGGCTATTCTCGGAAGTCTCCTCCTTATTTCTGAAGGATATCACGTTTGTATGTATATATATCCACCTTGCATGTTAATGGAACGTGGCATATTTTCTTGCATTTTGGTCGGTGCTCGAGCGGTGCAAAACTACCGCTCGAGCGCGACAGTTTCTGTCCAACAATTTCTGAAGGCACCCTTGGCGCTCGGGCGGTCAAAATCTACCGCCCGGGCGCCGAACCTTCTGCCCGTAACGTGAATTACCGAAACATTGGCGCTCGGGCGGTTGTTTTCTACCGCTCGGGCGCCACTAGTTCTGTCCCCACATTATGTAATTCATAAGTTTGGCTTAATTCGATCTCGTAATGGCCCGGCTATAATCATATTAGTTTATACTCAATAATCTCCACTTAACATGATATAAAATCTAGGGCATTACATGTGTAGTGACCGAAATCTTGATAAAATGTGAGGGAAAAATATTGTCAAATATTGTATTTTGATTCTTTAGAGTTTTATCCACCCATTAAATATTTTATTGAATTAAAAAATTAATTAAGGAATAACATTATCTTGCATGCATGGCTAAATATTTAATTAAATTACTAACATGTTAATTTGAAATTTCTTAATTAAAATAATTCTAGATTAACTCATCTCAATTGGTCACATATTTTAATTTAGGTTTTTTAATTAATTATTGAACCCAAAAGAATTATTTACTACTTATCTCTAATCAATTAATTAAATTCTTAAACTTTCTTTTACATTAAATTAACTTATTATTTATCTTAAATAAATTCTAGGAATGTTTTCTTAATATTAAATTTTATCTCAATACTCCAACTCCAGTCCGACCTCACTTATTTAACTGAAATGATAAAACTAAACTTATGCGATTTAAAATAAATAATCATGACTAAAAACTTTAAAAATGTTTTAAATAATCAAGAATCATTTTTAATTTAAATACTAGAAATTATGAATGGCTTATACGTAGTCTGATTTAACGCGTTCTACAACTCTCCCCCCTTAAA
Organism: Primulina eburnea; assembly: GCF_022965805.1. Taxonomy (NCBI): domain Eukaryota; kingdom Viridiplantae; phylum Streptophyta; class Magnoliopsida; order Lamiales; family Gesneriaceae; genus Primulina; species Primulina eburnea. The sequence continues at coordinate 17,234,722 of NC_133110.1, forward strand.
AGAAATTTCGTCCTCGAAATTAAAACTTACCGAATAACGCTGGATACCGAATCCTCATCTCTGGCTCAGACTCCCACGTAGCTTCCTCCTCTGAATGATTAAGCCATTTGACTTTCACTCGCTTAACCAGCTTGTTCCGAAGCTTCTTTTCCTGTTTGTCTTAGATCTGTACTGGTCCTTCCTCATAAGACAGGTTCGGAGTAAGCTGCAACGGCTCAAAGTTCAAGACATGCGAAGGATTTGCCATATACTTCCTTAGCATAGAGACGTGGAACACATTGTGTACTCCAGCCAGATTTGGCGGAAGAGCAACACGATAAGCTAATGTCCCAACCCTGTCGAGGATCTCAAATGGTCCAATGAATCTCGGACTAAGCTTTCCCTTTCTTTCCGAACCGCATGACACCCTTCATAGGTGCCACTTTCACAAAAACATGGTCGCCAACGGCAAACTTTAGATCTCTCCTCCTCTGATATGCATAACTCTTCTGTCGACTCTGAGCAGTCCTCATCTTATCATGGATCTTGACTACTACATCAGCAGCCTGCTGAATAATCTCCGGACCCAACTATGATATCTCCCCTACTTCATCCCAATGAACAAGAGATCTGCACTTACGACCATACAGTGCTTCAAACGGAGCCATACCAATAGACGCCTGGAAACTATTGTTATAGGTGAACTCTACTAATGGCAAGTTCGACTCCCAACTCCCTGAAAAGTCGATGACACAAGCACGGAGAAGATCCTCAAAAATCTGGATAACTCTCTCTGACTGTCCATCAGTCTGAGGGTGGAAAGCTGCGCCAAACAACAACTTTGTACCCACTGCTGAATGCAGACTCTTCCAAAATGCGGAAGTGAATCTAGGATCTCTGTCAGACACTATAGAAACGGGAATACCATGAACTTTGACTATCTCTCGGATATACAACTCTGCATACTGAATCATGGTGAAAGTCGTCTTAATAGGCAAGAAGTGCGCTGATTTTGTAAGACGATCAACAATCACCCAGATAGCATTTGATCCTCTGACTGACTTCGGCAAACCGGTCACGAAGTCCATGGTAACATTCTCCCACTTTCACTCGAGAATAGGAAGAGGCTTGAGCAAGCCTGCTGGTCTCTGATGTTCTGCTTTCACTAGCTGGCACGTCAGACACTCGGATACGAAACGTCTGATATCCTTCTTCATACCGGGCCACCAATACAACAACTGCAGATCTTTGTACATCTTCGTACTCCCATGATGAATAGAGTACGGCGACATATGGGCCTCGGATAGAATATCTGCTCGGATAGAATCACTGCTAGGAACCCACATCCTGTCTCGGTATCTGACAATCCCGTCGCTAACTGTATACAAGATACAGCCCTTGGCCTCATCCCTCTGCTTTCACTTTGCCAACTGCTCATCTGCTGACTGACCACTACAAATACGGTCTAGAAGGGAAGACTGAATCGTCAAAGTAGATAGACGGAGAACTCTACCTCGAGGATAAGTCTCTAGGTCAAACCTCGGCATCTCAGTTTGAAGAGGCCTCGAAATCGCTAGATGAGCCATCACTGCGACTTTCCTGCTCAGTGCATCCGCAACTACATTAGCCTTACCCTGGTGGTAGCTAATGTCACAGTCATAGTCCTTCACTAGCTCCAACCAACGCCTCTAACGCATATTCAGTTCTTTCTGCGTAAAGAAGTACTTGAGGCTCTTATGGTCGGTAAAGATCTGGCACTTCTCTCCGTACAAATAATGCCTCCAAATCTTCAAGGCAAAAACAATGGCTGCCAACTCTAGATCATGGGTAGGATAATTCTTCTCATGGATTTTCAACTGTCGAGAAGCATATGCGATCACTTTCCCATGCTGCATCAACATTGCGCCTAAACCGAGCTTCGAAGCATCGGTATACAAAACAAAGTCTCCGGGCCCTGACGGCATGGCCAAAACTGACGCTGATATAAGAGCTTGCTTCAAAGTATCGAAGCTCTTCTGACACTCATCGCTCCACACAAATTTAACATTCTTCTTTGTCAATGATGTGAGTGGAACTGCGATAGAGGAGAATCCCTGAATAAAATTCCGATTATATCCTGCTATCCCAAGGAAACTACTGATCTCTGAAGCATTCTGCGGCACAACCCAATCTCTGGCTGCTGCGACTTTCACTGGGTCTACCTCAATACCACTGTTAGAAACAATGTGGCCTAAGAACGCCACATTCTCTAACCTGAATTCGCACTTACTGAACTTTGCGAATAACTTGTGCTTCTGCAAGGTCTGCAAAACTGTGGTCAGATGTCTGCTGTGATCCTCTTGATTCTTCGAGTAGACGAGAATGTCGTCTATGAATACTATCACAAACTGATCAAGATACGGCTGAAATACGCGATTCATGAGATCCATGAAGATCGCTGGCGCATTCGTCAGACCGAACGACATCACAAGGAACTCGAAGTGGCCACAAAGAGTCCTAAAAGAAGTCTTGGAAACATCGGCATCTTTCACCCTCAACTGGTGATAACCGGAACACAGATCAATCTTTGAGAATACCGAATCTCCCTGCAACTGATCAAATAAATCTTCAATCCTCGGAAGTGGGTATTTGTTCTTCACTGTAACCCTGTTCAACTCCCGGTAATCAATGCAAAGCCTCATCGTACCATCCTTCTTCTTCACAAACAAGACTGGTGCGCCCCATGGTGAAAAACTCGGGCGAATGAACTTCTTATCTAGAAGTTCCTGAATCCGCTTCTTAAGTTCTGTCATCTCTGTCGGTGCTAATCGGTACGTTGCTTTTGAGATCGGAGCCGTACCTCACATAAGCTCAATAGAAAACTCCACCTCTCGCTCGAGTGGCATACCAGAGACGTCCTCAGGAAAAACATCTAGGAAATCAGTAACAATCGGAACATCTGAGGCTGACTGACTGGGTGCCTCGGGGACAGATATAAAAGTCGCTAAAAACGCTCGACACCCTCTATGCATGAGCTTCCTAGCCTGGACACAAGATATCAAACGCGGTAAATGAAAGTACCTGTTTGGCTCGAATAAGAACTCCTCCATCCCAGGCGGTCACACTAGAACAGATCTCCGCTTGAAGTCAATCAACACTCTGTTCCTTAATAACCAGTCCATCCCCAGAATGATGTCAAACTCTGGCATCGGCAGAATGATAAGATCCGCATAAACAAGATTGCCATGAAGCTCGAGGTCTATGTCTCGGATCACATTAGTAGCTGTCATCTCCTCACCAGAAGGCAATACTACTGAATAGGCTATATCTAGCCCAATGGTCTTGACCTTGAGAAAGTTAGCAAAGGTCTCCGAAATAAACGAGTGATTAGCCCCTGAGTCTATCAAGGCTTTCGTAGCTGAACCCACTATAAAAATTCTCTCTGAAAGGTTGGAATGCTAAGTTGAACCCAATAGTTAAAAGAACTAAACTTATAGACATGCAAAGGTCAGAGTTCTCCTAAACTAAATTCCCAAAAATAATATTGATTAGAGCATGCAATCCTATCATCAATTCTATGTCCAACACCTCAACCCGAAACATAAATTCCCAAAACATTGAATTTCGAATATTAACTTAAAGCTTTAAGATACCTGTCATGAGCATGGTTTCTGGGTTTGTCTTCGCTGCATGGAGAGCAAAGACTCTGCCTTGGGTAGGCAGACTCCCCTGTGGGCATTGCTGCAGCAAGTGGTCTAGACTACCACACTTGTAACACTTCTCGGAACCATACATACACGCTCCAGCATGGCGGCGTGTGCACCTAGGACAGACTGGGTGCTCAAAAGTCCTCGGGACTGCACGTCCCTGCTGCTGCTGCCGCTGTCCTCTGTTCTTGGGTGGGCTATGGAAAGGCCTCTTGTTCTGATGCTGATGCTGAGGAGGAGGACGGTGTGGCATTTGGACTGGGAGCTTGCCCTGGCGGTCTCTCTCTATATTTTGTTGATCCTGCTCTGCAGCTAGAGCTCTGGAGACGGCAACATCATAAGTAGTAGGGCCAGCCACCCTAACATTGCGGCGCAAGATCGGCCGCAGACCATCTAGAAAATGCCTCAACTTTGCTTCAGCATCATTTGCAATTAGGGGCACGAAATGGCAACCCGTCTCAAACTTACGGATGAACTCCGTAACAGTCATATCTCCCTGCCTAAGGGTCATGAACTCCCTGGTCAACTTGGAACGCACCTCATGAGTAAAATATTTGGAGTAAAATACCTCCGTGAAGCGCGTCCATCTCAGTGTAGTCAAGTTCTGGGCTACTGATGCTCATTCCCACCATAAGCGGGCATCTCCTCCGAATAGATAGGTGGCACAACGAACTCTTTCCGCATCTCCAAGCTCCATGAACTCGAAGGTAACCTCGAGGGACTTAATCCAGCCCTCGGCAATCATGGGATCTGTCGTCCATGAAAACTCCTTCGGCCGCATATTCATAAACCTCTCATAAGTAGCCTCGGGCCCTGTCGGCTTGGCTGTCACAGCATTGTTCCCTGCAAACTGTGCGAAGAACTGAGTCATCCCAGCTAGCATCTGGGCATTCATGTCAGGTGGAGGGGGTGGAGGTTCGTTCCTCTCCTATCTCTGTTCTTTCCTGTCCTCCTGGCAAGGCTCATCATCTCTCGTACGCTCAAGAATGCGTCTTGGAGGCATACTGTTCCATACATATAACCCATACGTAACTAACATGCATAATTTCTATTATTTTTTTAAAGTTAAATAAATACTGCATAATCGTAATCTGAACGTAAAATATTTCATGAAAACATGCTGTTAAAATATTTCATGCTGTAAACGAAATGCGTAAACGTAAAACTTACAGACCGAAGACATGATTTCATGATCTTCTCGGGGTCAGTAGTAGTACAACCCTTTACCAGAACATAGGCTCTGATACCAGCTGTGGAGGCCCGAAATTTGTTCTTGAAAATTTGCGGAATAATTTAATTTTTTTTAAACAAATAAAATGCCTCTTTCATAAAATATACTGATAAAAAGATTCAATGTTTAAAGTAGCAGCGGAAGTAAATATTTGTTTCAAAGCAACAACTTAAAATAATTCATCGTGATAAAATGAGTTTGCATAAAATAATAAATAAACTGATAAATGAGGTCCTCGGGTTTCTACTACTGCCGACCCAAGATGGCTCACTGGTCCCCGCCCTCGGTCCCGACTTCATCAGTACCTACAACAATCAAGTCTAAGGAGTCTAAATACTCAGCATGCATATATCATAAATAACAAGTAAATATAGTAAAATCGCATGCAAGGTAAAAATTATCATAAGTCCGACGTAACGTGAAAATATCATGTCATGAATAATTATAAATACGTGCATAACTGAACTGAAAATCATAAGTGAAATGTTGCTCGATAGAGCCCTGTCATGAAATAGCATATAATAATTTTCTGTTGAGAATGTGTTCTATGCAAGTGGCTCATAACGTGAAATGAATCGTCTGATCAGACTAAACCACAATATACTGGGTGGTAGAGATCTACCAATACATGAACATGAACTGAACCGATCAGTGACCAGCGGATGAAGTAATAATCTCATGATAAGCTGCAATCTCATTAACGTGAAGTGGCCACAAGCAATATCACATATATCTCAAAAATGAACATTTTATATTTTTATGCACGTAATATAACTAAATGTCCTGTATTATTTTACCGAAAGTTTTGGGTTGTTCCCAGGCTCGCTGCGACCTAATTCTAGCATGAAAAATATGCAACTAAACTTATCTTGACTAACACTTCAAAATCGACCCAAAAACTAGACAATTACGCCCAACTAACTTAGTATTCAACCATGGCTTCGTACCAACCCGAACCAACATTGAACCATTGTTTAGACATGGTTAAAATACTCTTAAAATACTGGAAAACATAACCATAGGGCTGTAATATACGAGAATTGCGCAATGGAGACCAAAATCATGAAACGCTCTTTCGAGAGTCACTTTGGCACATTGCACCGTAAATTCTCTACGATCTCTAAACTTAACCGAATCACAAACGGACAAAAACATGACCTTTCTAACTTGATGAGGTACTGTCCAGTCTAAGGCCATAGGCTAAAAGCCAACCGAGAACTCAAACGAGCCTCTGAACCGAAGCACCAATCTGCTATACAAAAAATTACAGCAGCGCTTGCGCTTGCATGCGTTCTTTGCGAGGCTAATGGTCATTGGGGCTTGAACCACCGACCAGAGCCTCTTCCCAACATCCTAAGGTATGTCTTGAGTCATGGCTAAGGTCCCTAGGCCAGCCACAATCCAAGCAACACCAGCAACATCACCACGCTTCCAACCGAGAACCAACATGCACGCGTGGGATGTGTTGCTCGTTCTTGTCATCGTGCATCATTCAAGTGACCATTTGATTGACCATGGAATGATCTAGACATCGTAAGATATTGTATGAACCATGGCTAAGAGCTAAAAAGCCAACCAAGATCCAAGCAACACCACAAAACCGAATACTAACTCACACACCCAAAAACCAGAAAGATGAAACCGATGGGGGCTGTTCTTGTTTATTTTTAAAACCGACGGGAACATGAACCAAGCCATGAAAGGGCACCTTGGTCACGTCCTAGACATGTCAAGGAAAGGTTCTAACCATGGCTATAGCCCCTAGGGCAGCCAAGATCAGAACATTCCCTTAGACAACCCAAACAAGAAAACGAGACATGAAAATCGCAGCATGGAGTGTTGCTGTCAAAAAATGATTTCGTGGGGTGCATGGACCGCAAACAATGGACCAACATGATCCTAATACACCCTAGTACGTGCCTAGGTGCAGCCTTGGGAGTCTAGGGTCGAGCCAACCACCTGTACTCAGAAAAACAAGCAAACTGTGAAGGCACAAAGAAGAGGGCCGAAAATCTGCACTATAATTTCGAAAAAATGCTGTCAAAGATTTCGGTTTCTGGCTATAAAATCATGATCATGTAATGTTTAAAAATCGTATTATGACTTGATTGAAGAGCAAGGGAAAATATACACATGCCTGGATTTGTTTTGAACGAAAAACAAATGAAAACAACGATGCGGCGCGGAGGAGACAGAGTGTTCTTCTTTTCTCACTTTTCTCTCTTGATTTTCCTTGGGCTCTCACGATTTTCTTGTTGAATGTCTACTGAATTTCGGTGGAAAAAAGAGAGGAGAAAGTCTAGGGAACAGAATGGGAAGTTTGCAAGATAAAAGGAAGACATGAATCTTGCCATCTTTTGAGTTTGTGAAAATAAGGAATGATAATGATATGATTTGATTGAGGGATAGTTAGAGGTGTATGGCCGACTTTTTGTTATTCAAAGTAGGGTAGAAAATTGCTTAATTAATAAATTACTTGGTGATTAAAAGGTGGGGGAATTATCTCCCAATGAAAGAATAAAGAATGATACCAAATGTTGAGTTGTCAAAACAAATCTTTGAATTGTTTAAGGGAACCGAATTCTAGCTTTTAAAAATGGGTAAAATATTGCTTAATTAATGATTATTGAGGATTAAAATTGTGGGAATTAATTGTGCCATGAAAGGATTAAGGAAGGATATCAAAATGAAGAGTTGCCAAATATTTTTAAACCCAAATGTGTAGTGGCCGAAATCTTGATAAAATGGGAGGGGAAAATATTGTTAAATATTGTATTTTAATTCTTTAGAGTTTTATCCTCCCATTAAATATTTTATTGAATTAATAACTTACTTAAGGAATAACATTATCTTGCATGCATGGATAAATCTTTAAATTAAATTACTAACATGTTAAGTTGAATTTTTTTAATTAAAATAAGTCTAGATTAACTCATCTCAATTGGTCAAATATTTTAATTTAGGCTTTTTAATTAATTATTGAACCAAAAAGAATTATTTACTACTTATCTTTAATTAATTAATTAAATTCTTAAACTTTCTTTTAAATTAAATTAACTTATTATTTATCTTAAATAAATTCTAGGAATGTTTTCTTAATATTAAATTTTATCTCAATACTCCAACTCCAGTCCGACCTCACTTATTTAACTGAAAAGATAAAAGATAAAACTAAACTTGTGGGATTTAAAATAAATAATCATGACTAACAACTTGAAAAATGTTTAAATAATAAAGAATCATTTTTAATTTAAATACTAGAAATTATGCATGGCTTATACGTAGTCTGATTTAACAGGTTCTACATCAGAGATATCAAGGATTCTCTGCAGGACAGGTAGAAAAGTTCTTAGGAAGTATTGGCCTAAGAAACAGAAAGCATCATCTAATCTATAAAATTTCTAGGAGAGAAATGGAAATTCCTATGGAACTTACAGGAAATAGAATGGAGATGCAACTAATTCCTTCTGAATAAATTAAGGAGGAATTACAAAAACTCAAGATAAAAGTAGCAAGGACTATGTCATGTATTAATATTGGAGCAATTCAGATTATGATAAAAGCTACTTTCAAAGAATGAATAAATTCACCCATTGATATTGCTATATGCGATAAAAGAATGGGGAACCTTCAAGATTCAGTACTGGGAACTATCTCAGGAAATCTCTACGCAGGAAAGATTGCAGGAATAATTTATCCGAGAATTTCCTACAACTTAGCAGATCGAGATTTTATTCAAGCCTTGACATTACATCAGAATTTCAAGGAAAAAAGACTGATGAAAGAAGATAATAGACCATATTCTATTACCTATCAAATTTCATATGCTCTATCTAATACACATCATTCAGAATTGTTTATTAGAAATGAGTTCATTGAAATACCCGATATATTTGGAAAAGTTGCCCAGGCAATTTATCCAGAAAAAGTTGAGTTTCCTTTAATACAGGAAACAAATATCCAAATACAAGACAAACCGATTCTACGAAAGAATCAAAGTCTTATATTGGAATCAAGGAGATTATCTTTTCAAAGAGATAGAATTACAAGTTACAGATGGGGAAAATCTTCTGTCCAAGAAACCCAACAGGAGCCAAAAAGCTTTTCTATCATAGGAAAGCTTAGATGCCTAGAACGATGGAATGAAGTAGAAACAATATTTGATATTACGAAACAAAGAAATCAATTTTATTGTAATACCATATACTATTTGGAACAATCTATGATAGACTTACCAAAGAATGATGAATATCGGAGATTCGGAAGTTCATATAAAAGGAATTCCAGGGAAAGATTCAGATCGATTGGTTCTTGGACTAGAGTTTCTCGAGGAACACGAACCTTGTAAACGTCTAGAATATGGAATGGAGTTTATGGCAGATGATAGGATGTGGAAAATTCAATGACCACAAGCTCATTCTCGATATATATTCCAGTATGAATGTTATATGAGCAATATAAGGCAGAGTATTTGCTGCTTATATTGATTCAGATGTGAGAATCTGTACGGCAAAACGAAGAGTTTTTCCAAATATTTTGGAAGAAGAATTACCAAAAATTGCTGGAATAGATTTTTCCAGAAGATCTTAATCTTATGCAAAGGGATTAAGATGACTGAAATCGTAATTGGAGGTGCTTGACAAACATCTCGGTACAAGGTAAAAACACCGCCAATTTATTTTCATGATACACGAGCTGACATTTTGCTAGGAAATAATTTCCTACAAATGTTCAAGTCATATACTCAAGAAAATGAGACTAGACGATTAGTGTTCACAAAACCATGTGATCATAAAATCATAGTCCAGCGATTAAGAGAGAAATTTTACAGAAAATTGCCCATTCAATTTCGCAGCAAGCGTGGTGATGAAGGAAAACTTTTGAACCCAAAAATGAAGGATTCTCGACGGTTTGGAGAAACAATGCTCCAAATAAGAGCAGATAAAGAGCTCCAACCTGAAGAAATAGAATGCCTTAAGATAGCTCTACATAAGACTGAGGTAGAGTTTAAAACTAAGGTATCATTATAAGATGTCAAGAAAAGGATCCAAAAAAATTACAATGAAGATCCTTTGGCATGGTGAGATCTAAATCAACTCAAAGCTTGCCTTAAATATGAATTTGTCCGTTGCAAACCTATCTCAATGAATATTAATGATCAAAGGGATATGCAGATTATAATTAAGGAACATTTTGACCTTGGTTTAATCAAAGTGGAAATTTCACCATACAGCAGTCTAGGATTCTTGGTAAGAAATCATGGTGAAATAAAAAGAACAAACCCAGATCAGTTATTAATTACCAATAAATTAATAAGATTCTAGAGTTTGATGGGTATTTTATACTTAGCAGAGAACATCTAATCAGTTGCATACGCAACGCTAAAATATTCTCTAAATTCGACTGTAAGTCTGGGTTTTACCAGATTCGGATGCAGGAAAAAAACAAGAAATTCACAGCTTTCTCTACACCACAAGGACACTATATTTGGGAAGTATTACCAATAGGATTGACTAATTTACCCCAGATATTTCAAAGGAAAATGGATAATCTATTTAAAGATTATTTTAAGTTTATGTTGGTCTATATTGACGATGTGTTAATTGCAGCTAAAAATATGGAAGAAAATATTAATCATTTAGAGATTTTCTCTGATGTTTGTAAAAAATAAGGACTGGTTTTATCATAAAAGAAAGCAATCATTGCCACAAGAAAGATCAAATTTCTAGGAATAGAAATCGATGAGTCTGGAATAATTTTGAAGGATCATATATAGAAAAAGTGCAAAATTTTCCAAACAAACTAAAAGAAAAGAAACAACTTCAAAGTTTTCTAGGGGTTGTTTATTTTGCTGGGATGTTTATTAAAAACCTAGCAAAATACAGGAAAGTGTTCAGTCCATTATTGAAAAAAGATGCGAAATTTATATGGACAAAAGAACAAACACAGAGACTAATTTAACTAAAGGAGATTTGTAAAATCTTCCAAAAATGGATATTTCTCAAGATAAAGATGATCTGGTATTATATACGGATACCATTAATCATTGGTGGGCAACGGTTCTTACTAAACTCACACCCGATGGAGAACAATCATGCAGATACTGTAGTGGTCTATTCTCAGATGCAGAAGTCATAAGATGACGTATCAACAAAAAATAATTTTATGCAGTAAAAAAAGGCTTTTGAAAAATGGCCATTATTTTTACTTGCAAAGAAATTTACTTTGAAAGTTGATAATACATAGGTAAAAGCTTTTCCGAAAAATAGGATTGAATCCAAACCAGAAAAAACTAGACTTTTAAGATGGCAAGCTTTATGTCAAATTTATATTTTTGATATCATTATTATTAAATCTCACGAAAATATTCTTGTAAATTTTTTAACAAGAGATGGACAACATTGACATCGATGCTATTATCAAGATGCAGAGACATTTGAGGGAACACCTTGAAATGCTTCAAAACGAGTTTAACAAGTTAGCACTGAACACAGAAATTGCGGAAAGGCTCCAACAAGCAAATAAAAGAAATGTCTCTGAACGAATCACATGATGTTAACAAGCATATACTCAGTTATGGTCTGTAATGAAAAGGCATGTCCTCCAAGGCATTGAGAAGCCATTGGTTTCCTGATTGGAGAGTTTTCGAGTACGGGACTCTATACCTGGAGCAGGGGATTCAAGTACCCCTAGCACAAGTGTTAAGCTAGGATCATCTTCTGATGAGTCGGCCAAAACAAAAATTGAAACTCCCGATTCCGATCTTGAATTTTCAAGCCAACCCTTCACCTCGGGAATTGAAGAGGGAGATATCAACCTTAGACCTAATACTGACAAGGGCAAATCTAAGGTTGGTACTAATGAAGCTGCAATTTCTCCATTCCAGGTTTACCAACAGAATTGGGCGAAACTAAACACAAGTATTGGCATCAACCCATCTATTGTTCGAGTTGATGTGGCTGGAAAATATCCTAAGGTATGGATGAAACCTAATTCATATCCTAAGAAAGTCAAAACATGGTATGAATTTGGGGCTCTTGGCTCAGTTTATACTACTTCACCCAGTTTCCCGGAGATTTCAGCATTACTAGAGTGGATTCAGGAATCCGTGCATGAAACTTGGACAAACAATGATTATTTTTCCCGAGGAGATATTCTGGAATTGTATTTTTTCAGTGCAGCACCAGAACTAGCACGGAAAGGCTCACACGAAGCTTTTCATTTAATCAAGCTAAGGAAGCCAGATATGAATGCCCATAAATTCATCAAGGATCTTCCTACAAACGAAACACCCCTGGTTTCTTCACTTAATGAAGATGACATCTATACCAGGAGAGCACGAGGTTTTGGGCCTGTCTAACCAAGATGGACAAAGTCAAGTATCCATTTAATTTTTATCAAAATTCAGTAAATGGATTTCTCCTGTTAAATACAATGATAGGAAAAACAACAAGTTTTGCATAATACATATTTGAAAAGAAAATAAATCTTCTGTGGAACAGTAAGCTGTCGGCAAGCAAAGAGACTCACCGGAAATTTTGCAATATGGCACATGTGAGAAGATGGTCGGAGAACATCTGCCCAAAATGTCAGAACCAGAAATAACCAGATTTTGGTAAAAGATTCAAGCCGAGATCTGATCAAAAACACTTTACAGATACCAGTACAAGTGGGGAAGGACCACAAACACGATTTTCTCGGGGACATAGAAAACCAAAGATTCTTCGACAAAGCTAAAAGTGGACATGTGACCATCCCACTAACAAAAGAAAAGACCACCATGTGAGTGGAATAAAAGGACCACCAATAATCGGTGGTTAAGGACAAAAGACCATTAGATTCCCTATCTTAAAAGATAAAGGAAATCCAATAAACAGACAAGAAACTTTAACCCAATCACCTATTAAAAGAAATTAAAACGAGGTAAAGAGAAACACACAAGAAAATATACAAAACTTGAAAAATGCCAATGTCCTTTGCATATCTAAAGGCAGTCAAGAGATGTATAAAAGAAAAAACGACAAGAGCTGAAAAATTTCCAAGCCTATCATAAATGACTAAAAAATGAAGCCAAAGAAATTTGTGCAGACATAGTTCAAATTAATATCGACCGAATATGCCGGAAGATAAAACGAGAAGAAAAGGCTATTCTAGATTCATACTCTAGACAAAACCAGGGACCACTTCGATGGAGAAATAAAGGACCACTCAACCACTACAGAAAGTGGTCTACATACAAGCTGTAAAGACTCATCAAGAGTTGAAATCCGAGTTTCAAATCCAGAGAGCCTTCTATAAAAAAGCAAGAAGAATGAAGTTGAGAATATCAAACATTTCCTCAATTTCTTTTAGAAATAAATTGTAATATTTTTCTTTCTAGTTTATGTGTTTTGAAAGTTCGGCTACTATAAGTAGCTAAACAAGTTTCTTTTCATCTACAGGATATACTATGTAATAATAAGTTGTTATGTTTGAATAAAGAACCAAGGCTTTTTATCCCTCTCATGTATTATTTTCAAATTGAGCTGTTTATTATACACCCTGAGTAAGGAAACGAAACAGGGTTGTGCTAAGTGTTGATGAAGGAGTCCGTGTCTTGAACCATCAGTTGCGACAGTGTGGTTGGACTGTGAGGAGCAGTCTGTAAAACTCGGTAGATATAACACGATGACATTTTGGTCAAAGAGGTAAATATTTCAATTTATTTTACAGAAGCATGATGAGCCATTTATAAAAAACGATAATTTGAATATGATATATAGGCTGGAAACCTTGTGTAACTGTATGTCTTGAAGCTATATGCTTTTAAGAACATGCTCGATAGGTTCAACAATGCAACATACCAAAATTTTAAAGAAAAACGATGTTTTTTGAAAATTTTAGAAAAATTGGGGAGTTGAAACAAATAAATAAAGGGATGGGGGGGGGGGGGGGGGAGTAAGGAGAAAGCTGAAAATGGTAATGGGGAATAAAATCAAAATTTCCCTTTTAAAAATAATATAAAATAATCAGAAATTTCAAGATTATAATGTCTGAGAGTGGTTTATGAAAATATAACAATCTGGAATAAAGTGACACAGATTCTTAAAAAAAAATTAAAATCTTTTGAATATGGCGTATACACGTGGCTGTCTGTTCTGGATTCACCTAAAAATCCATGTCACCACTGGTTTCATCCTTTTGCGCTACTATAAATTGCGGAACTTTGACGAAAAAGAAGCAAATTTGAGAAGCATAATTCGTTCAATGGAGAAAGCAGCAAATATTGTTTTTTGTTGTTCTAATTTACGTGCACCGAGGAAGCTTAATTTGTTTCATTGAGGAAACACCGTTGTTTTTTGTTTTTTTATTTTACGTGCGTGCTTGCAGATAATTATATATTTTTCTTATTATTCTCATAATTTTATTTTAAAATATTTGTTGTTATTTTAATATTGTGATATGTAATTCAAAACTAAGAGAAAAATTGATTTAGCATTTATTTAAGCAACAAATGTACTTAATACATATGTAAAATAAAATTCTTTAACAACTCTTCGAAAAAAAATTTATAAGTGTTTATTAAGAAATATTGTATAATTATGCTATAAATTTGGTCGATTTAATATAACATATAATATTATTTATGTTCGTGGAACATTATAAGAAAGTACAAATTGTGAGAACCCAAATTTTTCGACATGTAATTAAATAAATATAGACATGTATAAGATTTTATTTTCGAGTTATAATAAATTCGAAAATATAAATAATACATGGTGATTGAAATCTAGTACAAAATATACACATTATTTTCGAAATTTAGAAAAGATATCAATCTAATTAGAAGAGTATATTGCATGCAAGACAACTTTCTCAACAAGGAAGCTAGCAAATTTGCAATATAGTCCAGACACATCACGAACTTGTACGAGAAAGCAGTCTACGTTCAACCATCCAGTCCAGGAGCCATAAATTCAAAATTTTCAATTTATTACACGAATTAATTGTTATGGCATAATTCTAAATATGGAATACATATCTCGATAATTAAGGAATAATTATCTCACAATTTTGGAAGAAAAATCAATCAGTTTATAGTAAGATTCTCACCCAGCACCTATAAATACCTCCTAAGCCTATAAAAATTTCACCCCTCATTCTAGCAAGCAATTTTCAAAATTTTCTCTCATAGTGCTCCCAAGAATTTTTGAAAATTTTGCTTTCCAAAAATTCCGCCTGAGTCATCAAAATTCTGTCCAAGTTCAAAAATTCGTTTCTCTTGCTCTAGAGCTTTGAAACCGATCTCCACCATTCAGAATATGCTTTCATATGTTTTGAATAACATATACAAATTTCAGCCAAATCCAACGATTAGTGTTTTGTTTATCGTCTTCGCAAGAAAATTGCTTAAATTTTAGGTGAGAAACAGCATACATACGGTTTTTCCTCCACAAACAGGTTAAAACAACATCCAAACCCGATCTCCACCGTTCATAATGTATTCACGTACTTGTGAACATACTGTAAAATTTGAGCCCGATCCAACGGTTCAATAAGGTGCAATGAATTTTATAAGGCGGCTGATGTTTTGGTAGATGTGCTGTTGCGTTTTCGAAACATGATTCTTATATGGTTTCCGAGTTCTTCACGTTTTCTTCTGGTCTAAGGTAAGTGGGCTTGTTTTACACTTGAAATTTTTGGATTTATGCATGTGTTCGGTTTTCGAAAATAGTTGAGTACAATTCTGCTTCTACTCCTTTCTTGTATTTGTCATACGGTTTTAAGCACTGTGAGGATTCGACTGTATATGGGTGGGAATCCCAACCATGACGTACCCTTACATGGTGGGGGATATAACCGCTATACGGCCTCGCCCCCTTATAAGAGTAAAAATTAGGGACTGATATTAGTAAACAATAGAAAGCAGATGAATCTCAGTGCTGGTAAATATTATGCATGTGATATGAATGATGTTATGCAAGTCATGTGATTTTCGAAATTATGCATGTTGTTATATTGTACTCGAACTGTCTTCAATTGCTGAGTATTTTCCAAAATACTCACCCCTTACTTCCTCCCCACCCAGATAAGAACGAAGAGCAAATTGATGAAGATGAGCAAGAGCAATTTTGGGGATGATAGAAGATATCGAGTTATTCCAGAAGTTTTATAGATTGGTTTATGTTTATCGCTTCCGCACTATTAAAACATTTTAATCAGTTTATTTTGCTATTTAAGTTGTAAAGACGATTCTTTTGTTGATTATGAGAAATAAATTTTTTTTGGTATATATTGTACCGCGAGGCTTGTTGTTTGACGATTATGTGATTGTTGAGCAACGTCGGTATCAACTAACCCCAGTCTCGGGCGTGACACAAATTCTAATCAGCATATTTTTTATGGAAGGATATGTTTTGAATTTTTAACATACTTAGAATGCTAATTTAATTAATTAACTTAATTTATAAGGTCAAGCTTGATTATGGTGTTCTATAAAAGACAATTTTAAGCTTAAAAAAAAATAAATAAAAGATAATTTTAAAAAATTTCTCTTTATATCGTAAATTGACAATGTTTGGCCATTCATTATGTTTTATTTTATTTAGTAAATTTATTAATACTATTAATTATTAATTTAAATTAATATAAAAAATTTAATATACGTACAAATTAGAATTACACAAGTAAAAAATATTAATTTTATAGTATAGTTTATAATGTATTTTTATTCTTATTAATTCAAATAGAGTTTTTTTTTTGAAATTTATTAAATTAATAAATTCATTTGAATTTATTTATTGTAATAAAATAATAAAAAAATACTAAAATAATTATTGAAATTTAATCCAATATAAAATGTATATTTTAAGATAATATTTTTGAAATAAAATCATAATAAATTTTTTATGATTGTATGACATTATATCTTAGTTTTCCCTCCAGTCATGAATACTGTAAATATCTTACTCTACGTAGGTGGCTATATCATTATTGAAGATGTGAAGTTTGGATATATCATCCCTGCAACTAGGTCCATGAAATCCCACGGTCTATTACATTTTCCGAATTGGTGAATATGTGCATCGCATCCTACGGATCGACCCATAGAAATTCTGCATCAAATCGTCAACGAAAATATTCTTACAGTGAATTGTTTCGTTATACTGAAGAGCATTTATATATTACAGATGATGATAGTCTACAATGTATGTTTGATTTGCCCATACTAGATTGCTTGTCTTTTATGTTGAATCATCTCTAGTGTTACAAATGTAAGTGAATATGATTTTGAGGCAGTCATGCTAGTAATAATGCAAAGTTTGAGAACAATCGGTTTAAATCAAGCATGACCTTCTACTTATCACATTGATGAACATTCAACTCAGACATATTATGGGATTACCACCCGGCCCTGGGATCACCAACTCATGTTTTCCACCGAAGAATATTATGTATGGGGGACAAATAGAACACGACAAAGTAATTTTACTTCAGGGGTTTGGGATCATCATATCATGTTTCCCTCAGAAGTTGATGTTGCATGGGGTCAAATAGAACATAACAATGAGATTTAATTTCATCGAGTCATGAAGAAAATACCACAATTGTTGGACCTTTTGATAGTTCTACTAAGGTTGCAAATATTTTCTCCTCAATTACATAACACATGCCTGAGCAAGAGGATTTTTTTGGAGACAGTTCGCATCATGTAATGAGTAGCGATGATGATTTGGATGCTCCCTCGATTAATGGAAAAGATGATGAACATGTTGACAATGCAAATCAAAGCAAATCGTCGCGTGTGCCAATATCCGTAGCAACACTTACACAAAAGTTTCCTATTGCACTAGAGAAATAGTTACGTGAAATTCCTCAATTTTTCAATGAAGTATATAACGAACAAATTCCATTTCCATTTGGTATTCTTTCTGCATCCCGAACAAATTTTTACAATCCTGACATGCTAGAGCTCGTTGTCAAAATGGTTTTTAAGAGCAAAAATGATTTAATAACTTTCGTGAAGAATTTTTCTGTTCGAGTTTTAAAACATAAATATATCGTAGTCCAAATTTCACCAATAATTTGGAAGTTCAAATGCAAGAACTGGTCCGAAGATGGCAATTGTGAGTGAGAACTTCAAGCATCATTGAAACAAAAATTAGGCTATTTAATGTTCACAAAGTATTGTAATGATCACATATGCATATGCATCCAAGTAGGTATATATCACCACAACCTTGACGTCAACATGATAACCAACACACATTTGGGAATCGTGCATTGTGATCCTGCATACGAGATAAAGTATTCGCAAGAAAGCATTAAATCAAAATATGGGTATGATATATCGTATACTAAGGCATGGAAGAGTTTGAAGTACGTGGTGGACATCGTTAATGGCAAATGGGAAAGCTCTATATCTTTACTTCCTAAATATATGGGTGCTCTATCAAAGTACAATCTAGGAACTATTATAGAGTTGAAGCACCTTCGAACGTATGACCATCCACTTAAAATTTTGAACTTTGTATTTTGGCCCTTCAAACCATGTATAGATTGTTTTTGACATGGTCGCAATATAATTAGTGTAGATGGTACCCATATATACACCAAGTATAAGCAAAAACTATTCACAGCATTAACTTTGGATGCTAATAACCAGGTTTTGCCTCTAGTATTTGCACTTGTTGATGAAGAAAATTACGATTCTTGGCGTTGGTTCCACGGTAATGTTGCACGACATTTTACAAGAGGTTGCAGAGATGTGTGCGTTATATCTGATAGGCATTCGGTATAACAAGTACGGTGCAAGATCTCACTGACTTCAAACCTCCTCACGTATCGATCGTTTTTGTTTGACTCTTATTATTATATTAATAATAACATATTTACTGATTAGTTATAATATATCACATGCATTCTAGATAGTAAAGAATAATCGATAACCGAAAGCTAATTGATCCATATGAGTCATATATGGGGCAGTACTAATATAGATCAGTGTCCAAAACCTAAATAAATGCAGGTATGAAAATGTAATATTACATAAACTTCCAATATTTAACATGTTTTCGATCTTCAAAACTCTTGAAAATCTAGGCATGTCATCTTCAAATATTGATCACCCACTAAATCTAATATTTAAAATAAATTTCCATGGTATATTATACAAATTTAGGGATGAGAATGGGCCAAAAACCATACCCACTTTAAATAATTATCAAATAATTAAAAACACAATACATAAAATATCCTAACATACGCTTAGCAAATTGCTCTTGGGTCTCTATCATCATTTTATGGTATAATATCAAATATTTTATTAAATACATAATATCACATGTTATCAACAAATCATGTATCTAATAAATTATCACTAACCGTCATAATTAATAAGTTAAACAAACATTTTTATTTACCTTCAATTAATTAAATTTCTTGTAAAACAATTTTTACTAAAATTGATTATAATCCAATTCTGATTTATTTTTTTATAAAAAAATCCGTAATTTTATTAAAAATCTATTTCTAGGGTAAATGCGACCATATTTTCATAAAATATCAATCTAGCCCAAATTTTTTTGAAAATTAAGAAAATCACCTTGGGCCCAAAATATTCGAGCATATATTGGATAGGGCTGCCCGAGAATATCTCAGATAACCTGCCCCCGACTACCTGCGTGCTGGTCTGTAGAACCCGTTAAATCAGACTACGTATAAGCCATGCATAATTTTTAGTATTTAAATTTACAAAAATGATTTCTTGATTATTTAAAGTATTTTTAAAGTTGTTAGTCATGATTATTTATTTTAAATCCCATAAATTTAGTTTTATCTTTTCAGTTAAATATGTGAGGCCGGACTGGAGTGAGAGTATTGTGATAAAATTTAATATTAAGAAAAAAATTCCTAGAATTTATTTAAGATAAATAATAATTTAATTTAATGTAAAAGAAAGTTTAAAGAATTATTAAATTAATTAGAGATAAGTAGTAAATAAGTTCCTTTTGTCCAAGAATTTAATTAAAAGCCTAAATTAAAATATGTGACCAATTGAGATAAGTTAATCTAGACTTATTTTATTTAAGAAATTGTAACTTAACATGTTAGTAAATTTAATTTAAAAATTAGCCATGCATGCAAGATAATTATCATTCTAAATTAAATTATTTATTCACTAAAATACTTAATGAGTAGATAAAACTCTAAAGATTTAAAATACAATATTTAAGCAATATTTTTCCCTCCCATTATCTCAAATTTTCTGCCATCCCTTCCTAGATTGAATTAAATTTGACATCTCTTCATTTTATATCTTTCTTTATCTCATTCTTGGTAGATAATTCCTTCATTTTAATCACTAATAATTATTGAATTAAGCAATATTTCCCTACATTATTTTTTTTGTAAAAATCGGCCATCACCCTTTATAGATTCAAAATATTTGACAACTCATTTCTCTTGATTCATTTCCTTAATCCATTCTTAGTAGATAATCCCCTCACCATTTAATCTTCAACAATTAAACAATTAAGCAATTTTTCTACCCTAGTTTGAATGATATTTTCGGCTCTGTCACCTCCTAATTATCTTTCAAATACCTTGATATCCTAATCATTTCCTTATCTCTCAAACAACTAGGATAGCAAGATTCATTTTTCATCTCAACTCTCCCATTTAATTAGTAGATTTTCCCTTCATCCCTAACCATGTTTCCTCCTCCATATTCTCGAAATTTCAGTGTCCTTCAGCTAGAGAAAATCGTGAGTTCTTGAGAGTAAAATTAAGAGAGAAAACAAGAAAGAAGCAAAGCAACTCCGTCTCCACCGCGCCGTGTCGTCATTTGATTTGTTTTCTTTTCAAAACAAATTTCCAGGCATGTATATACATTTCTTTTCTCTTCAATCAAGTTATATAAATAATTTAAAACATTACACGTACATGAATCATGAAGCAAAAATCGATTTGATTTTTGGACAGCAACTTCGAAAAACATGTACAGAATTTTCGGCTCTTCCCACATGCACTTCGCGTTCTTTGTTGTTTTTGTGGTTGCAGGGTTGGATCGATTTCCAGGGACTCAAGGCTGCTTTTATACCTGATATAGGGTGTGCTAGGAAGGGAGTTGTCCATTGGTTTCAGCCCTTTCCCCCCTTGCATTACGTTTTGGACAGCAACTCCCCAGCATGTCATTTTGTGTCTCGATTTGCATGTTTATTGTCTAAGGTAAAGATTCAGATCTTGGCTGCCCTACGAGATCTAGCCATGGTTAGAACCTCTCCATTTTATGTCTAAGACGTGACCAAGTCAGCCTTTCAAGGCTTGGTCCATGGTTCCCTCGGTTTTTAAATAAAACAAGACAAGTGCCCTTCGATCCCCTTTATTTTTCCTGCATGTGTAGCTTTCGATTTTAGGGGTGATGTGGATCTTTGTTGGCTTTTTAGCCCTTAGCCACGGTTCACACAATACCTCATGGGGTCTAGATCATGCCATGGCCGATCCTATGGCCACTGGAATGATACATGACGACAAGAACAAGCGAAACGTCCCACGCGTGCAGTTTGGTTCTCGGTTGGAAGCGTGGTGATGTTTCTGGTGTTGCTTGGATTGTGGCTAGCCCAGGGCCCTTAGTCATGATTCAAGCCACACCTTAGGATGTTGGTAAGAGGCTCTGGTTGGTGGTTCAATCCCCAATGGCCAATAGTCTCGAAAACGAAGCAATGCAAGCACAAGCGCTGTTGCTGTAATTGGACAGCAGCTTGGGGCTCGGTTCAGAGGGGTCGTTTGAGTTCTTGTTTGGCTTTTAGCCTATGACTTTGGACTGGACAGTACCTCATTGAGTTAGGAAGGTCATGTTTTTGGCCGTTAGTGATTCGGTTAAGTTTAGAGGTCGTACGAGAATTTACGGTGCAATGTGCCAAAATGACTCTCGAAAGAGCGTTTCTTGTTTTTGGCCTTCATTCACCAAATTTCGACTTGTACAAATTTTCAGAGCTTTATTTCATCATTTTAGGTGTATTTTAATCATGAATAAATGATGGTTCGATGTTGGTTCGGGTTGGTACGGAGTCATGGTTAGAAATTTATTTGTAGGTCTAGTTGGCCCCGTTTTTGGGTTCAATGACTAAGTTATTTTCAAGGAAAAACCATTTGCATATTTTTCATGTAAGAACTAGGTCGCAGCGAGCCTGGGAACGATCCAACCCATTCGATAAAATAAAACAGGATATTTAATTATATTACGTGCATAAAAATATAAAATGTTTATTTTTGAGATATATGCGATATTGCTTGTGGCCACCTCACGTTCATGGGAATGCAGCTTATCATGGGATTATTACTTCATCCAGTGGTCATTTACTGGTTCATGTTCATGTATAGGTATGGATATCCAATCCAAGGGATGTGATGATCTCTACCGCCCAGTATACTGTGGTTTTGTCTGATCAGACGATTCATTTCACGTTTTGGGCCACTTGCGTAGAACATATTCTCAACAGAAAACTATTATATGCTATTTCATGACAGGGCTTTATCGAGCAAACAATTCACTTACGATTTTCAGTTCAGTTATGCACGTATTTAGAATTACTCATGACAAGATATTTTCACGTTACGCTTTACGATATGATATCTTCACACGACATGAAATTTTATGATATATTTACTTATTATCTATGATATATGCATGCTGAGTCTTTAGACTCACTAGACTTGATTGTTGTAGGTACTGAAAAGGTCGGAACCGAGGGCAGGGAGCCATCTTGGGTCGGCAGTAGTAGGAACCCGAGGACCTCATTTATCAGTTTATTTATTATTTTATGCAAACTCATTTTATCACGATGAATTATTTTAAGTTGTTGTTTTGAAACAGATATTTACTTCCGCTGCTATTTTGACGTTTAAACTTTTATCAGTTTATTTTATGAATGAGGCAAGTTATTTACTTTTAAAGAAAAATTTTAAATTATTCCGCAAATTTTTAAATACGAATTTCGGGCTTCCAAAAAACTTTGGAGACCAGATTTTTCAATTGCTTTGAACATCTTAACAAGATTCTCGTCTTTGATGGTCAGAACCGATGCAAAGTTGACTTGATAAGCATTTAGAGTGTAAGCTCCAGCCATTTCTGTAAACAAAAAGAATTTGGAGTAGATTCTGTAGTAGATGAATGCGAGAGAAAGCAGTAGTTAGTAAGCAAAAGTTTGAAATCGTAAAAGGTGAAATGAGATCGAAAAGGCGGTTAATCTTCAAAATGTACAGCCGTCAGAGAAACATAAGGACACGTGTCAGTATGTTTGCTGTTGAGTTTTTGAAAAGTTAAACAGAGAGTGTCAGGTACGTCAAAATTTTTTTTAAAAAATATTTAAATAGGCCGGCTGTCCAAGCGGTTACTAAAGAAAATCAGAAGAGGATTTGTCGTCTTATAATAATATCTACTGGAAGTCATAAAGTACTGAAATATATTTTGAAACGTCTGCTCTTTTTATTGCTTAAAAGTACTAGAAATATTTTTTTAAGCACTCAATTTTCGGCCATGTACATTTACCACATGAAAGTATTAAAACACTTTACCCCTTTAAAATAAAACACCAACCAACTAGAATTTTAAAGATCAAGTGCAATAGTCATAAAATGAAATCGTCAACTGTTTTACCCAACCTAAAAATCAATAAGTTTGAAAAGTATAGCCCATATTAAACCTCTAAAAAATCTCTCAAAAAGCATAAATAAATAGTCTCAAAATCTGTAACATAAATCATAAGTCGTAAATGCGGAAAAAAAAGCGCTGGTCCTCGAGTTGTGTGCGCCTTCAGTCCAGTCAAATCATCCGTCAAGACCTTCCTCAACCTCACCTGCATCCATCACACCTAGTGAGTCTAAAGACTCAACACATCATAATCTTTATAACAAATAATGCGTATAAAACCACATGCAACACTGAAAATACTTTTACGTAAAAATAACTTTTTTATGACATGCAAACATAAACTTTAACTTTTTCCTTTTTCCTCAACATGACAAAAGACCATTAACATGATCATAAACATTTTCATTTTCCTTTTTTCCTCATCATGACATAACATAAAACATTTTTCATGATCACAAACATTTCCCTTTTCCTTTTGTTGAATTCAGATCGTTAATTGTGACTTTTCTTAAGCCTCAAAAAGTCGATGGATCCATCTACATGAAACCGCAGTGCTAGATGGCGGGGGACACTAGCAACACTCTCACCAGTCAACTGGGCCCTGGCATATCCTCTTTCGAATAGAAATACGATCGTCGGGGTTCTCTCTGGGGCCTTTCCCATAAATGGGTTCCCTCTAGGGCCTTTTCCCCTCACGATATTCCCATTCTTACCGTTACCATATACCGTTTCCTCATATTCGTAATGATGAAAATACGATCGTCGGGCTCCCACTGGGACCGTCACCCTCACGGGCCTCACGATATCTCCACATTATCGAATTAGTCACAATTACTCCACTTCCTTCAACGTTTACATTCTCATCACTTTATAAAATCGTGCATAACATATTTTTTTATTTTTTGAAACCAAGCATGCAACATGTCTTTTAAATGTCTTCCTTAAACCATAAAAATCGCATGGACATTTAAAATTCATAATTTAATCATGAACATTTCATAAACATTTAAAAATAATCATAATATCATAAAAACAGCATTTAGAGTACTGCCATGACGTTTACTAATTTTTTGGTGTGAAAAGACCGTTTTACCCCTGGACGTAAAATTTCCCGTTTTTGACATTTTCTTGAATTCAATGACTCTAACATGTCCCAAACAATTATTTAAGCCTACATGAATTTTCTCATATTTTTATTTAGCTTAAATCGAGGACTTTTAAATTAATCTTTGAATAAGACGTATGACTACGTTTTAATCCCGAATTAAACCAAAACTTAATATAAAATTCCCAAATTAAAAATTAGACTTTTAATAATTATTTAAGCTTAAACCTAATTTTTCATAATTTTATAAGGCTTACAACTAGGCGTTTCAATTAACTCGTTAATTAGCATTTCGTGAGGCGATTAAATCCAAAAACTCAATATTTTGATCCCAATTTTTAACATAACCTTTTTATGATTTATTCTACCCTTCCAAGTCATGAAACACCTTCATGGACCCATGGATTCGATTTTAGTTATTAAAATCTCATTTTTGACACATTATCGAACCACCAGGGCCATCTCCCAATGTACTCAAGCCACGCCCGAGCCACCTTGAGCCAAAACCTAGCAAACCTATCTAGAGACCCTACTGACCATTCCCAGCCAAAAGAACCAGATAGTTCGCTCAAAAACCTCCTGCCCGTGACCCTATTGCATGCATGTGTGCAAGTGTGAGACTCCTAAGCACATGAGGACTCCTAGCCAACCTATGACACTTCCAGCCCTTAACCACCGAGCCCACCTGACACTAACCTTCCATGGACCATGCCCAGACCAAGCCCAGACCAGCCCAAGCCCTGGAACCTACGCACAAACTCCTGGATCAGAAACACCAATCTGCGCGCACAAGGGCCATTCTCACATCCTCATGTTTCCTCTCGAGCCAGCAGCCAACCCAGCCGGCCCAGACCCTAGTGCACCCCTCTTGGGACCCTAAGGACCTAAGGACCCGACCACAGCCCCTGAAACCGAAGCTAAAACAGCAGCTACAAGAACCAGCCGAGAAACCCACTTAGACAAGGACTCTTGTTCCTGTTTCTTGGACCTAGCCAACCCAACCAAGCCCTAAACCAACCCTTCTAGAATCCTTCTAGGACCCTAAGGACCTAGCCTAGCCCAGCCCAAGCCCCCTGGCCGAGCCCCTCCTCCCTACACAATCTTCTGAAACCTGCGCAGCCCCTAGCCTTCTCTTGGGTGGAGTCCTTGTTGGCAAGGACTCTTCCTAGCCCCTGATTTTCGAGTCCTAGCATTGCTAGGACTCTTCCTTGACTCACCCACATCCATAGCCAGGCCCTGGTCCCAACCAAACCCAAGCCAAGCCCCGAAACCGTGCCCCTCAAAACCATGACAGTAAGGTAGTTCCAGCTTGCATGTTTCTTAATTGTGCAACGTGTTATGGTGATTTCTATGACTCTAAAGCTTGTAAATACATGCTTGTTCAATCCCTAACTCATGGCCGTCCTTTTTCATCATACAAACATGATTTTGAAACAATACCCAAGCTTTAAAAATCCATGATCATGTAAAAATGAAAATAAATAGAACGTCACTTGTTTTTCATGCAAAATTCAATTAAATAAAATACTATGGTGTGAAAGATGAGAAAAGTAAGAAATATGGCGTGCCTTTGCGTTTAATACGCACGAAATAACGTTGACGACGAAGAACGGAGTGAAACCTTGGCTAGCTTTTCCTTGAACCCTTCGAACATCCCTTCCAAAAAGCCAAGAGTATAGTGCCGTGTATGTTGTGATTTGGGAGAGAGTTTTTAAGAATTTAAAAAGTAGGTGGCCGTGAGTTTCAATTGCAAAAGTGAAGGGTTTTTGGTGATTAACATTTTTAAATAGCTAATTAATTTTCTAACTAGACTTAGGCCTATTAAGCCATTAAATTAAGCCCATTAGCCCTAATTAAAATTTAATAAAATATTAACAAGGTTTTTATTTAAATAAATTTGTGAATTTATTAGTCGGGTTGCCAAAAAGCTCGTATTTTTAATGAAAACCAACACCGATAAAAGTTATGTCCCGGCGTATAAAATCACCTCAAAACCCTCTATTTTCAAAAATAATAGAAAACATCAACCATATTTTAAATAATTAAAAATAATTATTTAATAAAAACATTTTCTATTTTTCAGCCATTGGTCTTCGTTCCTCGATCGCAACTCAAATAACCTTTAAAAATACATTTTAATGCAATCATGTAGAAAAGTATATTTTAAACATGCAATTATGCACAACATAATTAATTAATGCAATTAAAACATTTAATTAAAATATACAAAGAATTTAATAACTTGCGCATGTGGTTTACGTGTGCCTTAAAATTTTCGGGGCGTTACATATTTAGCACCTTGATAAAAACCAGTAGACACATTGTTTTATCGAAAAGACAAACCTCCTTCTGCTTCTGATAAAGCACGGAAATATTAGTCAGAATAAAATATTGTTCCCCCTAAATTAATGCAACTAATAAATTCGAAAATACGAGATCTGAGAGAAAGATAGGTGACTCTTGTTATTCGTGCATGAAATGAACAGTTTAGGCGTATCTTTAGCTTCCCTGAGGCTATATATATAAATACGTGCAAGCTCACAAACGAAGTCATTTACACAAATAACAAATCAAAACAAATGGATGATGCAAATATTCTTTCGGAGTCTTCTCCAGAGTCTGATTCAGCAGATGAGTTACAAAGGCAACTTCCAGCTTCTCGTAAGAAGATGTTTGAAGAGATACTTTTCCAAGAGATGAAGACTTGGAAGAAATATCTCGATCTATAGTTCGAGTATTTTCTTGACAGTCTAAGGAATCATCCCGTTCACAAACCACGATCATGCAAAGAGAGGGGGATGATTCGAGCAGACCTTAGTTAGATTCCTGCTGAAGTTCTCAGTACTGCTGAAATCAACAAATGTAATAGATTAGATAATGTAATGCATCTGGTTTTATGAATGAAATATCTCATTTTCTCATATATCTTGTTTTTCTACTGCTTTTACTTACTGCAAAAAAGAAAAAGAAGATAATAAAAAATAATTAAGATAAATCTATTAAACCGAGAACACATTACGAAAATAAGAAAACTTATTCTTAGGCAAATGTTTAGTAAAGATATATGCTGCTTGCTTATTATTAGGGACATATTCCAGACGAATTTCTTTCTTCTGCACATGATCTCTAATAAAATGATGTCTGATGTCAATGTGTTTCGTTCTGAAATGAAGTACTGGATTATGCGTTATTACAATAGAACTAGTATTGTCACATAATATAGGTGATTCAGATGCTTGAACTCCGTAGTCTTTAAGTTGTTGTTGCATCCACATTATTTTAGAGCAGAAGCTTCTAGCAGCAAGGTATTCTGCTTCTGCAGTAGACATGGCTATGGAAGTCTCCTTTTTACTGAACTACGAGATCAACCTATCACCAAGAAATTGACAAAAACCACTTGTTCTTTTTCTATGCAGTTTGCAACCTGCATAGTCAGTATCTGAATATCCAATAAGATTGAAAGAAAAATCATTGGGATACCATAGGCCGGCATTTTGAGTGCCCTTTAAGTATTTCAGAATACGTTTAGCAGCAATGCAATGTGATTGCTTAGGGTTAGATTGAAATCTTGCACAAATACAAACAACAAACATAATATCAGGTCTACTAGCAGTAAGATAGAATAATGAACCAATTAGACCACGATACTGAGTTACCTCTACTGAAATTCCATTTCATCCTTATCTAGTTTAGTAGATGAGCTCATTGGAATGGAAGCAACAGAGCATGTTTCCATGCCAAACTTTTTCAGTAGTTCCTTAGTATACTTGGCCTGATTTATGAAGATTCCAGTATCAAGTTGCTTAATCTGCAGTACTAGGAAGAATGTCAATTCTCCCATCATGCTCATTTCAAATTGTTCCTCCATTAATTTAGAAAACTTTGCACACAATTTAGGGTTAGTTAACCCAAATATATTGTCATCAACATAAATCTGTACCAACATAATATGCTTATTCTTAACTAAGGTGAACAAAGTCTTGTCTACTGTGTCGATTGTAAAGTCATGATTGACAAGAAATTGTGACAGTGTGTAATACCAAGCTCGAGGTGCCTGTTTTAAACCATACAGGGCTTTGTGTAATTTGAACACATGATGCGATAAGAAATGATCAATAAAACATGGAGGTTGTTCAACGTACACCTCTTCTTGCAATAGACCATTTAGGAAGACACTTTTCACGTGCATCTGCTAAACTTTGATGTTTTTGAAAGCAGCAAATACTAAAAATATTCTGATAGCTACAAGCCTTGCTACTGGTGCATAGGTCTCATCAAAATCTATTCCTTCTTCTTGTCTGAAACCTTGAGCCACCAGTCTTGCTTTATTTCTGACAACAGTACCTTCTTCATTTATCTTGTTTATAAATAGCAACCGGGTTCCAATAAAAACTTGATGAGATGGTATAGGTACAAGAAACCAAACTTCATTTCTTTTAAATTAATTCAGCTCTTCTTGCATAGCTTCAATCCAACTAGGATCCAGAAGAGCTTCTTCAATCTTCTTTGGTTCATCATGAGAGATGAAGGCATCATGCATATATGCATTAATCATTTGCCTTCTGGTTCTTAATGGAGCTGCTAGATTACCAATGACCAAAGATGGAGGATAGGATTTTCTCCAAAAAAAAGGTTTAAAGAAATTTTTCCCTGGTTTGATGGAATCGGATCATGCTCAGCTAAAACAATAGCAGGTTCTGGAATGTCAACTTCTGGTTCTAGTATATACTGAGTCTGAACAACTGAACCAGAGGAATGTCTGGTTATGGATTTTGAGCATCTTTGACACTTGGTTCTGCATCATCTTCACTATCCAGTTCCATATGAATCATGTCTAATCTGTTAGTTAGATTTGACACGTTAGAGATTTCAGGAGCACTACTATCTTCATACAAAACAACATGAATACATTCTTCAACATTAACGCTGCGTTTGGTTGATGTGATAATGTGGGTTTATTTTTTTTAACCCACCTTATCCCTCGTTTGGTACGCGTGATTATTTAACCAAGTCAATACATCCTATGAATGATTATGTTATATTAGGTGGGTTAAAATAATACCTCCTCACCTCCTAGGATTATTTATCCAACTCTTAATCATTTTTAATTTTCCAATTTTACGCTTCTCCTATATCCAAACTCACCACCACTTCTCGCCATGACCGCCGCCACCGACCACCAGCCGCTGCCGCCGCCACCGCCGGACGACTGCCGACTACGGCCGACAACCGCCATCGCCGCCGCCGGACGATCACCGCTGGCAGCCGCCGAGAACCAGCCGACATCGAACCACCGACCGTCGCCGTCGACCGATAACTTCCGACCGGCCGGCATCCGTCGACGCCGCTGACTGCCGGCCGCACCGACGTTGTCGGAACGTCGCCGTCGCCGGAGTGGAAGAAGAAAAGAAAAGAAGAAAGGGCAATTTTGTTCTTTCATCAAAAAAATCAAAATTATCCTACACTTAAAAATTTTACCAAACATAACACCATATATTTCATTTCTACGATAATAATTTTCTTTATCATTTACTTACTAATCATTAGTTTATTTTATCCTCTAAGCCAAACACAGCCTAAGAGTGCTATTATTAAAAATTCTGAATGCTTTGCTTACTGCTGAATATCCAAGAAATAATCCAGCATCCGATTTTGAATCAAATGCAGACAAATGTTCTTTGCCATTATTGTGCACAAAGCATTTGCAACCAAATACATGAAAATAAGATACATTAGGCTTACTCCCTTTCCATATCTCATATGGAGTCTGATTCTGCATTTTGTTGATCATGGTCCTTTTTTGTGTGTAACATGTTGTGTTGATTGTTTCTGCCCAGAAGCGGTGAGATATGTCTGAATCTGCTAGCATTGTTCTAGCAGCTTCTTTAAGAGTTCTGTTTCTCCTCTCAGCTACTCCATTCTGTTGAGGCGTTCTGGTAGCTGAAAAATCATGATGAATACCCTGTTCAACAAAATATAACTCAAGAATCTTGTTAGTAAATTCAGTGCCCCGATCACTTCTGATTTTAATGATAGAAACTGATTTTTCATTTTGAATCCTTTTCGGAATCTTGATCAGGAGGCTACTGGCTTGATATTTTCTAGTAAGAAATATCACCCAAGTAAATATAGAAAAGTCATCAACAACAACAAGTGTATACTTCATTCCCCCTAATCTCATTATAGGAATTGGACCAAATAAGTCCATATGTAATAATTCTAAACACCTTGAAGTTGATTTATTACCTTTATTCTTGAAGCTAGATCTTACTTGTTTGCCAAGTTGACATGCAGAACATATATGATTCTTAACGAAACTAATATCAGGTAAACCATCAACTATGTTCTGCTTCTTGAGATTATTGATGGACTTGAAGTTCAGGTGATTTAATCTCTTGTGCCATAGCCAATGTTTATCACTAAGGGAGGCAACTAAACATGTAGGAATATTAACATGATCTTTATTCCATGAAACTTTGTATTTGTTGCCTTCTCTTTTTCCCGTTAATACAGTAAACTCATCAGCATCTTTAACTGTGCATGTGTCTTTCTGAAAAGCTACAAAGTAACCATTATCACAGTTGACTAATTCTAATCAAATTGTAATAGAGATTTTCAACCAAGAGCACGTCATTTATAGTAATGTTATCATGAATAATCTTACTCTTACCCACGGTTTTACCTTTTGAGTTGTCCCCAAAAGTTATCTTTGGTCTAGTACAACTCATTATTTCTGAAAGTAGACTCTTTTGTCCACTCATATGTCTGGAACATCCACTTTCCAGATACCATATTGAGCTGCTGATCTTGGCTTTCCTCTCATGTTCCTGCAAACACAATTTTTAGTAACTGGTACCCAATCTATTTGGGTCCGAGCCTTATCAGTGTTTTAGGAATCCACATTTGTACAATTCTAGGCGACCTTGTATTTGGGTATCCACAGAGGTGTGTGCAACAGAAGGTCTTTTATTTCTAACAAAATGCATCTTAGAATGTTGTTCTTCCATTCTGTTTTTGTTGTCTGGCATGTATCTCTTCTGAACAGGTCTAGAATTATAGTACTGGTTGTTTCTAACCTTCATTGAGGGTTGTCCTTCTGAGTTGAATCCTCTATTGGATCCAAAACTCTGGTGGACTCTTCCCATAGGTTCAACATAACCCAGACCATAATGTTTCCTTCTATTCATCTGATCTACAAACCTTTCAACTCGAACAGTTGGTACTACCGGTTCATATACCACACTGGATTTAACAAAATGAATGTATTTCCCTTTGCTTGTATCAAGTTCTGGCTTAGTACTGGTTTCAAAAGTGCTTTCACTATTGCTGAATCTAAGACCACTTCTGTCTCCAGATTGTTTCTGCAATTCTTGCATCTTCTCTAGTGAAACAAAAGACTTGTTCCATGCATTTACCAGAATAGATAGCTTCTGATTCTCAGATTTCATCGTCTGGTAATCTGCATTTAGTCTGTCATTGTCAGTCTTCAACTTACTTATCTCAACTTTTAGATCACCACAGTTGTTTTCTTGCAAGCAAGTGAACTTACTGATTTGATCCTTTAAGTTTTGATTTTCAGTCTTAACTTTCTCGAATGATTTAGAAAGTCTTGAGTACTCTTATACCATGTCATGCAGTGCATTAACCAAATCAGTTTGTGTAAATTCATTAGAATCAAAGTCAAATACCTCTCCAGATGTCGAGGTTGATTCAGTGTCTGCCATGAGACATTTGATCTCTTTTGGGTCGCTATCACCGGAATTACTTTCTAAGTCAGAAGACTCAGAACTAGAATCCGCCCATTTTGACTTGCTTTCTTCTGCAATCATCGCTTTGCGGTCTCTTCTGGATTTCTTTTCATTCCTCCTATATTCCCTTTTTATTTTGATCATCTTTCTCTGGCTTCGGGCAATCAGCAATGAAATGCCCAACTTTTCCACAGTTGAAACACGCCATGTCACCAGATGGTGAATCCTTCTTAAAGTTTCGGTTAGGAACCTGGTAAGCTCGATGATTCTTCTTCATGAATCTGGAAAATTTCTTCACAAATAACGACATAACATTGTTGCTGATTTGTTCAGCAGTCTTTTCAGATGTGCTTTCAATGGCAGTAGCAGGTGATGCACTTGGAACAACTGCAGCAATAGCAGTAGCAGTAGCAGTAAGAGCCTTGGTAGGTAGATTTGATGATGGCTCTTCTCCACTTCTCACTTGAGTTCAAACTCATAGGCTTTTAAGTCTGTAAACAAGCCGTGTAGTTCTAACTTGTTCAGATCTTTAGATACTCTCATAGCCATAGTTTTTATATCTCATTCTCTGGGTAAAGCTCTCATAACTTTGAGTGCTATTTCTCTGTTGCCATATTCTTTCCCCAGAGCTGCTAGCTCATTAACTAAGCTGCTGAAACGTTCATCAAACTCATTCAAAGTTTCTGCAACTTCCATTTGGAGATTTTCAAATTTCTGCATTGCTACAGACAACTTATTCTCCTTTGTCTGTTCATTTTGTTCATAGATTTGGATGAGTTTTTCCCAAATCTCTTTTGCAGTAGAACACATCTTGATCATGCTGAATGTGTTCTTATCAAGTGTTTTGTAGAGTATGTCCTTCGCAACATTGTATAGATTGGCTTTTTTTTTTGTCCTCGCCAGTCCATTCACTTTTGTGCTTCTCAACCATTTGTTGTGCACCCTCAGTAACAACAATAGCAGTGTTAGGCTTTAAAATCTTTAATGGACCATCTGTGATGACAAACCACATGTCATCATCTTGAGCTGCAAGATGAACTTGCATCCGGATTTTCCAGTCATCGAAATCTTCTTTTGAGAACATGGGTACTTTGCTGAAGTGTGCCATATCTGTTGTAAATATATAGAACAAGAAAAATCTGCTCTGATACCACTTTTTGGGGATCAATAAGGAGTTTAGAGGGGGTGAATAAACTCTTTCTTTTGTTTGACGATTTTGCAAGAGTGCTAGAATACTATTAGAGATTATAGATGTTCTTATTCAAATGTAAATCCAGCAGATCACAATAAGTGCGGAACCGATCCAATGGAGTACGATGAGAAATAATAAAACAGTAGGCAGTAGAACAGTGGTTATTTCTGGAAGTTCGAAGATAAAATCTTCTACGTCTCCCCTTCTTCTATTTCCAAAAGGTATCACTAAAAGACTTTGGATATTACAGTACAACACTTGTTCACACCCACTTCAGTAGGGCTTACCCTTAGCCTACTGAAACTCTTAGTCATACAACTCCGTAAAAAAAAATACAACAAAGCATTGGAAAAGACTATTTTCCAGTTTACAAACTCTTCTCAATAAGATATAGTAAAGTGTTTAGCTTGAAGAGAGTTATGAAATACTAACAGCATAAAATGATCTCAGAAGATCGGATATTGATAATAAAGCTTGTGCTGCTTTCTGTATGTTGAGCTTTGAAGATAAGTAATTTATGAAAGCTCAAAAGTCAGTTGGAATAATCGTCGCATTGATAATGATAATAATGTTTTGTATAAAATATTGATCTTCTTATATATAGAAAACTTGAGTCCAATGTAAACAAAACGACTTCTTTTGGCTTCTGATAGAATCAGCTTTATCACCTAAAAAAGGTCCTGCAGAAAGCTTTCAGAATAATCAGTCTTTGCTTACCAAAACTGGTAAGGGGTATTAAATGTCTTTGTGCAACATTAATGGTGCAATTAATGCTAGTACTAGGTAAAATAACGGTAACATTTAAGATTGTAACGATCAAGTAAAAGACGTTAAGTTACTTCTTCTTAAGCTAAGTTCTGTTTATAAAGCTACGTTCTGCTTCTGGTTTTTCTAAGCTGATAAGTACTCGAAGAGTACTGCTTTATATATATATATATATATATATATATATATATATATATATATATATATATATATATATATATATATATATATATATATAAACATAATATTATCTACCCAACTTGAACATGACATTGTCCCTGATGTCAAAACAATAATAAATAGAAAGTTAATGACGAAAGAGATATCACCTATTTGTGACTTGATCAATGATCAATCTTTATTTTCTTACTGCTAGATTGTGACCAGTTGATATTTGTTATCAATAAATCAGGCTAATGAACTAAAACTTGCAAATCATCTGAAACATCTACTAATTTAAAATGCAGAAATATTTTTTATTTTCTTTTAAAAAAAGCTCACATTCTTGAAAATAAACCTTTAAATAAATTTGCATACACGCAACTCCCTTGAAAATAATTAAAAATAATGCCCGTAAACATTCGACAGATACAATGTTGCAGTAAAAATAATGCCAACATGTCCCACAATTATGCATAATTAAAATAAAACAGGTAAAATTCTGAAGATCAACAGCATAACATAAAACATATAAAATCGCTCATGTCTACTCGAAGCTGAAGAAAATATAATGTGCGGAAAAAGTGTGGTCCTCGGGTCGTACTCGCACATCCGGCCCTGCCTACTCAGAGTTCGGCGCCTCCAGTCTCCTCACATAAATGCTCACCTGCATCAAACATGCCTAGTGAGTCTAAAGACTCAACACAGATGCACCGTTAATAGCAAAAACATATATATAGCACACAGCAGTGAAAATTGCCATAAACAACATACATTTCATGAACTTAAAAACATGAACATAAACGTGTCATATAAAATCATAACGTGTCAAAACATGTCTCATCATATCATCATATGCATATACATATTCTTTTAATTGAATTCAATTCATTATTTGTGACTTTCGTATCAGCCTTATCGTATCAGCTCTATTCAATGGATCCATATATAAACCACGGCACCCGACGATAAAGACATCAGTGACAACATTACTCGTCTATTAAGTGTTGGTCTCAGCTCATAATATCTCATATAATCGTGTTAGTCACAATTAAATCTCACCATTGAACACATGTCATCATATTTATCATTTAATAAAAGCATGCATATACGTAAACTTTTCTTAAAATCAAGCATGAAACTATATCTTGTAATTTCATAAAATCATGATCATGAAGCATAAAAATTTAAAAACAAAATAAATTTGTGCTCAGGACGCTGCCAGGACAAAAATTTCGACTCGGGTGCAAAATGACCATTTTGCCCCTGGAAACCCAAAATGACCATTTTACCCCCGGGCCTCTAAATTCTGACCCGAAGCTTACCAAACTCCTTAAAATATAATTAAAAGTATTTCTTAAACGTAAAATCGAGCTCGTTTTAAAACTTAATCGATTCGTTTTAAAACTTGGATCGGAGTCTCGGCTTTAACTCGAATAGACTCGAAACTCAACCAAATTTATCCCAAATTTTTACCACCCCTTGTAAACATCTAAAAGGCCCTAAAACTATCAAGACCAGACCAACAAGCCTTTCGAACCAGCCCTGCAAGTTGCTGTAAAATAAACAACCATCGCCCCTCGAAAACCCTAGCTAACCAAACTACCATAATTTCGTCCCTAGATCAAAACCAAGCGGACCAGATCCTAACCAACCTTTCTTAGACCCCATTAAGATCCTACTGGACCTTCCTAACTCAAGCTTACCTCTCCATGTAGTCCGCACGACACACCCAAATGCTAGCTCTCCACAAATCCTACCCAAAACCAACACTAGCACAATTCGCACGAGCGGCCCCGAATCTAGTTCTAGCCATGTTTGAGCCACCCCAAGCCGTGTTTCAGACCCAATAGAGTTTGGTTCAGGGCTAGAGACGACCCTTGCATGGCCGATACATGCCAACCATCCGATCTAGCCATCTCGACACACACCCGACCAAGAACTTTGTTGGAACTTTTCAAGTTCGCAATCTTAATTTTGATGTTAACAAAACTTTTTATTTTGTGTTACTAATGTTTTAACTTAGTGT
The DNA here is from genome assembly GCF_022965805.1 of Primulina eburnea. Classification (NCBI taxonomy): domain Eukaryota; kingdom Viridiplantae; phylum Streptophyta; class Magnoliopsida; order Lamiales; family Gesneriaceae; genus Primulina; species Primulina eburnea. Next base: position 17,271,250 of record NC_133110.1, read on the forward strand.
GCAGAATTTAGGATCAGTTATGAGCTGTTTACATCACAAAATGAACACCCACTGATTGCACAACTGAATCAGGCGAACTGATACGTCAAATAAGTAGTTCCCCTGATTGTCCAGTTGATAGGTGGTTCAGCAGGAGAACTTCAGAAGCCCGACCAGTCGAAGGAGTGTTCAACTGATGAAGAAACTCAACTGATCAGTTCAACTGAACGAGAGTGAAATCAGTTCAACTGACGAGTCAACTGATTTCACCAGCCCAACAGAAGATCAGTTCAGCTGAATGGCTCGGAGCGTCAGTTAAGAATCTTTCAGTTGTAGATGAAGACAAACTCATTCAGTGGATTCCAGCTATACAAAAACATACAAAACAATTGTCCAGTCAAAGGACAATAATGAACATTGCATCAGAGCATTAAAGACAAACGTTTCAGAAGGGCAGTCGAAAAGTCGAGACACAGATTCCAAGGAACGAATTCAAGATGCAACAGATACAATAATTGAGTTTCACTGTACGATCAGTTATCCGCCTATAAAGAGAAAATCAGTGAAGACGGAAGACATAGAACAAAAAGATACACAAAGAGCAACAATGCAAACACCAGTGAGAGTGTGGTAAAAAGAAAGGGCACACTTATTGCATATGAGCTTTCAGAAGCAATCAGCCAGAGGAACTATTCTCAGTCATATCAGCTTAGTTTAGAAGCTAATTTCCATTAGTGTGTGAGAACATCCTTGTTCAGTCCTCACACGGGAACACGCTCACCACCACCCAAATACACTCTTGCACAAAGATGTTAAATTTGTGTATGTAGTATTTCTCACATAGACATTAAAGAAGTGTTGGCTGGAAGGTTCTGCCTTCAGTGTAGACTAGGAGTTTAGTTAGGCAGTAGTTAAGTCCTAAGCTGGGTGGGTTTGTACAAGTAGTTATATAAATCAAAGTCTTCTAGTGAATCTACCCGAGGTGGTAGAAAGGGTGACGTAGGAGCAGTTGAAGTCTCCGAACATCCATAAACATATATTATACATTTAACTGATTAAATGTTGTTTTCAAAATGACTTGATCAGTTAAAGCATCCGTCACTTCAGTTCTTGCCATAACTGAACTGATATATGCGACAATTGATCCCTTGCTTTTAAGTTATTCAGTTTACACAAGTTAAATTTTTTTCTAATTTAACAGTCTTCTTCACGAAGGATTACTTGGAGTTTCTTCCGCTTGGTTTTTAATCAAACTCGATTTAATTCATCGGTGTTAACATTCTTATAACACGAGCTATTGCAGCTCATTGGAGAATATTGTGTTTGAAATTCCTTCAAAGGCACTAGCACACGATCCTTGAAACTTCCATCGGCCTATGCAAATTTTCGATCATCCTCAACCTCCAGCACTTAAACCCATGTCTCACCCGACATAACCAGCCCTTAGAACCACGGAATTGGCAGCCCCTTGCACAAAAATTCAAAAGAAAATGTGAGTTGCTAACAAAAGGATGCATTACATGGCAAATTCTTGCATAAAAAAGTGACACCGAGTTAGATCAATATACTTTCATACATTTGTATAAAATTTAGCATGCTATCAACATGCATGAAGAGGAAAGGGTGATACATGCGTGCCTTTGCGATTTTTATGCAAGAAACCTTGAAGGAATGCGCATCCGGGAGTCACTGGAGAAGCGGGATGATCTTTCTTGAAGGAAAATGGAGGAATGAGGGCTTCTGTATTTTTTCTTTGCCAAAACCGAAAGGGAGCTTCTTAATGGAGGGGAGGGGTGGTTGTTATGTGGGAATTAGGTTTTGTGTTAGGTTAATACATTATTTAAATGAGTAATCAAGTGATAGTAGGCCCTAATATGGATTTAAAGATGATTAAAAGGGTTTTGAGCGCATTAAGCTTAAAAATAAGCCTATCAAGCCCACACACTCCTGAAAAATATTTCATTTTGGCTATACACAAAGAAACAAAGCAATTGTCCAGACAAAGGACAATAATTAACATTGCATCAGAGCATTAAAGACAAACATTTCAGAAGGGCAGTCGAAAAGTCGAGACACAGAGTCCATGGAACAAATTCAAGATGCAACGGATACAATAATTGAGTCTCACTGTACAATCAGTTTTTCACCTATATAAAGAGGAGATCAGTGAATACGGAAGACATAGAACAAAAAGAGACACAAAGAGCAACAGTGCAAACACCAGTGAGAGTGTGGTAAAAAGAAAGGGCACACTTATTGCATATTAGTTTTCAGAAGCAATCAGCCCAGAGGGAACTATTTTCAGTCATATCAGCTTAGTTTAGAAGCTAATTTCCCTTAGTGTGTGAGAACATCCTTGTTCAGTCCTCACACACGAACACGCTTACCACCACCCAAATACAGTCTTGCACAAAGATGTTAAACTTGTGTAAGTATTTTTTCTCACATAGACGTTAAAGAAGTGTTGGCTGGAAGGTTCTGCCTTCAGTATAGACTAGGAGTTCAGTTAGGCAGTGGGTAAGTCCTAAGCTGGGTGGGTTTGTACAAGTAGTTTTATAAATCAAAGTCTTCTAGTGGATCCTACCCGAGGTGGTAGAATGGGTGACGTAGGAGCAGTTGAAGTCTCCGAACATCCATAAACATATATTGTGTATTTAACTGATTAAATGTTGTTTTCAAAATGACTTGATCAGGTAAAGCATCCGTCACTTCAGTTCTTGCCATAACTGAACTGATATATGCGACAATTGATCCCCTGCTTTTCAGTTATTCAGTTTACACAAGTTAAAATGTTTTCTAATTTAACAGTCTTCTTCACGAAGGATTACTTGGAGTTTCTTCCGCTTGGTTTTTAATCAAACTCGATTTAATTCATCGGTGTTAACATTCTTATAACACGAGCTATTGCATCTCATTGGAGAATATTGTGTTTGAAATTCCTTCAAAGGCACTAGCACACGATCCTTCAAACTTCCATCGGCCTATGCAAATTTTCGATCATCCTCAACCTCCAGCACTTAAACCCATGTCTCACCCGACATAACCAGCCCTTAGAACCATGGAATTGGCAGCCCCTTGCACAAAAATAAAAAAAAAACGTGAGTTGCTAACAAAAGGATGCATTACATGGCAAATTCTTGCATAAAAAGTGACACCAAGTTAGATCAATATACTTTCATACATTTGTATAAAATTTAGCATGCTATCAGCATGCATGAAGAGGAAAGAGTGATACATGCGTGCCTTTGCGATTTTATGCAAGAAACCTTGAAGGAATGCGCGTCCGGGAGTCACTGGAGAAGCGGGATGATCTATCTTGAAGGAAAATCGAGGAATGAGGGTTGCTGTAACTTTTTCTTTGCCAAAACCGAGTGGGAGCTTCTGAATGGGGGGGCGGGGGGGGGGGGGGGGGGGGGCGGCTGTTATGTGGTAATTAGGTTTTGTGTTAGGTTAATACAATAATTAAATAAGTAATCAAGTGATACTGGGCCCACTTTGTATTTAAAGATGATTAAAAGGGTTTTGAGCTCATTAAGCTTAAAAATAGGCCCAACAAGCCCAAACACACTCCTGAAAAATATTTTATTTTGGTAAGTTTTTTAAAATATTGCCTGAGCTCTCGATTCGACAAAATTTATGTATCGATTAAAAATATGCTCCGGCAGGTAAAAATACCCAACAAAGCCCAATTCTTGAAAAATAATATTAAAACACCTCATATTAATTAATAAAAATTAAACATGTAATAAAAATAATTTTCCTGATAATTCTCCGGTCTCCGTTCTCTGATCGAGCGCGAAATACATCTAGAAACCATAATGCGTGAACTTTTAAAAATGTCATGAAATAAATCTTAACCATGCAAAATTTATGCATTAAATGCATAAAAATAAATAAACTCACAATTTAAATAAAACCTTAGATTCCATGCACTCGGGTTATGGGTAATAAGATGTTATCATGACAAAATTATAGGTACCAGCTGAAAACAAAATAAATATTAAAAAAATAATGACACACACATGCATATATACAATGATATGATTGTGGCTCGCAATTTTTTCCTCTAGTTTTATGTCCAGAAACAGTTTCAACGCCTTCTATGATTCTAGGATATGCTTCCCATCCAATTTTCTTATAAATTGGCAAACATAGTCTTTTTTAGTCAGATTCTCAAGACTATTACGATGACGCTCATATTTGAATTTTTTCCAAAAATGGAAAAGTTCAGTATGCACATTTCCACTAGAATGTGTCTCAAGAGTCAATAAGAGGTCATCTAAAGATTCTTTACTCAGCTCATTCTTAATTAATTCAATTTCATCTTCTCTATTTTTGAAACAAACCCCAAATATCTACATCGTTTGTTACAATATCTAACCTTTTTGCCCTTCGTTTTTTAGCATAGGTGATTTTTCCTAATCCAGGCATATGCCGAATGAGTAACTACTGTGGAAATTTTCATCTTAATCGAACTTTAGCTTCAATTACAATATGAATATTTTTTGTTCCTTTTTCATAAGCGTTCTCAATCTTTCAGACATGCCCTCATAAATTTTTCTAATAACATGTTTAGAAACCAGAAGGAAAATATTTACAAATTTTTGATAGAATTTCATCCATTTTGAAAGAAAGAAATGTTTTTTTTAAAAAAAATTTGTATCAGCTATTGTGGGAAACCGATTTAACCGACTGTGAGAGCCACAAAGTATTGTTATATGTCGCTTAACTAGGGAATAAAATTAAGTAAACCTGAATACAAACAAACAAAATTAAAACAATATACAAAAATATCAAATATCAGATAGTGGAATAAATTCATCTTGAAAGATCTCATTTTCTAGAAAAGGGTCAAGTCTTTGTCCATTTATTTTAATGACATCACCATTTATAGGATTTTCAATGTTCAAATCTCCATAAGAGTAAACATGTTTTACAACATATGGTCATGTCCACCCCGATCATAATTTTACAGGAAAAATGTGAAGTCGAGAATTATAAAGTAAAACTTTTTTATCGATCTCAAATTATTTAGGAATTGTTCTATCATGAAATGATTTGATTTTTGCTTTATAAATTTTTGAATTCTCATGTGCATCATTTCTGAGTTCATCAACTTCATTAAGTTGCAATTTGTGAAATTTGTTGGCATCATCCATGCTCGAATTCAAAATTTTGATTGCCTAATAAGCTTTATGTTCTAATTCCACATACACATGATAATGTTTTCCATAAACCAACCTATAAGGAGACATCTTCAATGATGTTTTAAAAGTTGTTCTATATGCCCAAAGTTCATCGTTAAGTCGTAGAAACCAATCTTTTTTATTCGAGTTAACAGTTTTTTCCAAAATTTGCTTTATCTACATGTTAGCTAGTTCAGCTTAACCATTTGTTTGATGATGATAAAGAGTAGTAAATTTGTGAGTAATATCATATTTTTTCATTAATGAAGCAAATGATTTATTAACAAAGTGTATCCCCTGTCACTTATCACCGCTCGAGGAAATCCAAATCTACTGAAAATGTTTTCTTTCAAAAATTTATGATTATTTTATGATCATTTGTTCGACATATAATTGTCTCTATTCATTTGAAAACATAATTAACTGCAACTAAAATATACAATTATCTAAACATGGGTGGAAAAGGTCCCATAAAATCAATTCTCCAACAGTAAAATATTTCAATTTCAATAATAGGATTCAAAGGCATCATGTTTCTTTTTGAAATTGCACATAATTTTTGATAATTTTCACATATCTTGCAGATTTCATGAGTGTCTTTAAATAAAGTGGACTAATAAAATCCACATTTCAAGATTTTTCATCTTGTCGTCGTTTTCTTTGAATAAAAATGTCCTCCACATGCTTCTGAGAGACAAAATTTAATGACACTACTTACCTCATTGTCGGATATGCAACGTCAAAAAATTTGATTTGGACAATATTTAAACAAATATAGATCATCTCAATAAAATTTTTCTACGTCATTCAAAAGTTTTCTTTTATCTTGGGAATTTCATTGGTGTGACATTTTTTCTGTCACAAAAAAAATTGACTATGATAGCAAACCAATGTGTAGTATCAACATAAAATAATTGTTCATCGGGAAAATTAACTTTAATTGGTGTGATTTCAAAAGATGATCTTTTACTAGTCTCGATAAGTGATCCGCTACAACATTCTCGGTTTTTTATCTTCGATAGAAATGTTGAATTCTTGGAGCAACAAAATATATCGGATTAGTTGTGGCTTCGCATTTTGTTGGTCAATAAATATATAACAACATAATGATCAGTAAACACAACTGCCGTTGATCCAATCAAATAAGAACAAAATTTATCTAATGCAAATGTTACAACAAGTAGTTCTTTTTCAGTTGTGGAATAATGCATTTAAGAATTTTCTAAATTTTCAAGATAATTATCAAATATATTCTCAAAAATGTCAAATCATCCATAAAAATCTCCGAACAATTTTCAACCACGTCGCTAAAAATGCTTATCATACATCTTTGAAATGTTGTTGGAGCATTGCATAAACCAAATGGCATCCTTATAAATTAAAATGTACCAAAAGTACAGTGAATGTGGTTTTTTTCTTGATCATCATGTTCAATGGAAATTTGATAATAGTCTAAATATCCATCAAGAAAACAATAGTAGGGATGACCTCCTACTCTTTCTAAAATTTGATCAAAAAATAGTAAAGAAAAATGATCTTTTCTAGTGACATCATAAAATTTTCTATATTCGATACACATACTCCAACTAGAAGGGACTCGACATGTTAACAATTCTCTTTTGTCATTTTTTATCACTGTAATGCTAGATATTTTTGGAACTACTTGTGTCGGGCTTACCCACTTACTATCAGACATATAGTAAGATAATTCCGATATCAAGTAGTTTGAGAATTTCAGTTTTCACAACATCTTTATATGTGGGTTTAGTTTTCTCTGTGGTTGTTGGGATGTCTTAGCATTCATTATCTTCTAAATGAATTTCCGTGAGTGAAAATTAGTGGATTATTGCCTTTGGTATTTGTTAGTATCCAACCAATAACATTTTTATACCTTTTAAGATTATCAACTAATTGAACTTCTTGATCACTTGCAAGTTTAGAAGAAATTACCACCGAATATTTTTCATCTTCTCCAAGAAATTCATACTTCAATTCTTTTGGCAAGAATTTTAACTCCAATATGTGTGGTTCATCTATGTTCTCATCTCTTGCATCCTCTTCTTTCTCTGATCCTAATCAATTTCATTATTGTTTTAAAATTATCAATTGAACAAATATTCAATTGGTCACGAGTACTGCCTTCTTTAATATTTTCTTCCATAAGAGTTTCAATAAGATTTTCATCTTCACTTTCATCTTCTTAGTCATATGGTTGCTTAGAAAGATTAAAAACAATTAGATCCAAAGTTAAGTTTCCAAACGATAACTTCATTATTCCATTCTTGCAATTTATCAAAGTATTAAAAGTTGATAAAAATAGACGATCCAAAATAATAGGAATTGCATTGCAGGCTTTGATAGGTTGTGTATCCAAAACTAAGAAATCGACAGGATATACAAATTTATCATTTTGAACCAACATATCTTCTAACTTACCTGTTGGAACTTTTCAAGTTCGCAATCTTGATTGTGATGATGTTACTAATGATCTACCTTAGTTGTGCAGCATCTAGGATCACTCACGAGATGTTTACATCGCAAAACTGAAGACCCAACTGATCTCACAAAATGAATCAATCTAACTGGCTACGTCCTTTGAGTAGTATAGCTGATTGACCAGTTGATAGATGATTCAGCAGGAAAACCTCAGAAACCTGGCCAGCCGAAGGAGTCTTCAACTGATGAAGAAATCCAGCTGATCAGTCCAACTGAACGAGTTTAAAATTTGTTCAACTGACGAGTCAACTGATTTTGATAAAGATAAAAAATTGTACATTAATTAAATGTTTTATAATATAAATATATAGTTTTTGTTTTATTAAATGTTTAAATATTACATGTTTTATAATAAATTGTATAAAATATAAGTTGTGTGTAATTATAAGTTTTTACTATTTTTTACAGGTTCGATAAAACAAGAATAACCTTGGCGTTGCAAATGGGATTAAGATGATTCTTGGACCTGTAGAAAGTTGATTATAATATCTACAATATTGTTGACAAGCATGAAAAAAAATCCTCTCACAAGTGGGATCAAATTAAGAAACAATTAAAGTTACCAAAGGAGTGGCAGTTTTACCATGCTCTAGTATTTTGACCATATCTCTCAAATTACTTGGTCAAATATTCTGAAAAAAATACCACAACTAGACAACTCAATTATCCACATGTTTCATTTTATGTGAAGAAGCAAATTCGGAGAAGAAGATTTTCAAAAGTGATGTGTAATATAATATTAATTTTTTGGAACACCAATGAAGACTTATGTGTAAAAAATAATATTTTATTTGTGGTTGTCTCCCCAAATTTGGCTATAAATAAGGGTGCATTGTAATGTATTGGGATATCCCTCATTCTATGAACAAATCTTTGAGTTCATAATATTTCTCTCTATATTTTTCTTTTATTTCTTCATTTAAATATAATTAGCATGTTAATTTCATATTCAAAGTTTTACACTTTGAATAATGAATAGCTAACTTCCTAAAGTTGAGATGATAAGGTGAAGCTCTTGGCATGATAATAAGGTTATTATAAGGTAAGAATCTATGTTTTATATTATTTAATCATTATTTATTGTTTATGTTATATTTATTTCTTTAAGTATTTTTATACACTACTTATAAGTGGGAGTTTTGATTTATTGTTGCTATATGTTACACTAAATTCTTGGAACCATTTAAATGTTAGTTTGGTATTACCAACCATTTAAAGTGGATGCCTTGATTTATTATATATAAATATATTATAATATTAAATTCTTGGAACCATTTAAATGTTAGTTTGGTTTTACCAACCATTTAACTTGGATTCCTTGATTTACTATATATAAATATATCATAATAATATTTTCTTGGTACCATTTAAATATTAGTTTGGTTTTACCAACCATTTAAAGTGGGAATCTTGATTTAGTGTTTACAAATATATATATATATATATATATATATATATATATATATATATATATATATATATATCACAATAAATACTTGACCACATTTATAAGTTTTGGTATATATTATATATTTATGATATAATAATTTATAACATAATATAAATATGATTATTTAATATATTGGAACCATTGTGGATTTCAATATTGTTCGTTAATGTTAACTTTATTAAAATACCAAGAGTGGATCCTTTAATCTCAACTACTTAAATTAAAATTTGAACAATTAAAATTTACCCATTAAATATTCAAACAATTAAAATTAAAAAGAAACAAAAACAAAAACAAAACAAAAAGACATTGTAGTGGACTTGTAATTACCTTAGCTTCCCTGTGGATACGATATTCGGACTCATCGAATTATATTACTTGTGGACAACCTGCTCTTGGGAGTGCAACAATCAAAGTCGCAACAAGTTTTTGGCGCCGTTGCCGGGGAAGTATAATTTAATTTCAAGTCTATTTAATTTTGTTTATATTTTATTTTTCTTTATTTGAATTTTTATTGCTTTTGTGTGTTTTTATTCTTTTGCATTTGCATTTGCATGAACATTTGGTCACGTACACTTAGTGGTCGACTCATTCGAAACAACTTTTTATTTTTACAAAACATGGCGGAGGAACCCATCCAAGAAAATGAAGATGAAATTCAATCTCAACATGATCATGATAGACAAAGAACACTTAGAGATCACATGAATCCTACACGTACTAGTGCACCTTCATGTCAAGTTTTTCCCCCTGATGCATCTCATTTCAATTTTAAGCCTGGTATTATCCAACTTTTACCCAACTTTCATGGCTTAGATTCTGAAAATCCATACATGCATTTACGAGAGTTTGAAGAAGTGTGCAACATATATAATGATCTAAATTGTAGCATGAACACCATTCGACTTAAGCTTTTTTCTTTTTCTTTAAAAGATAAAGCTAAAACTTGGCTACAAAATCTTAGATCGGGATCCATTCGAACTTGGGATGAATTGCAACAACAATTTTTGAAAAAGTTTTTTCCATCTCATAGAACAAATTCTTTCAAAAGGCAAATCATCACTTTCACTCAAAAACAAGGATAAACTTTTTATCAGTGTTGGGATAGATACAAAGAATTGCTTAATCTTTGTCCACATCATGGTTTTGAAATTTGGAGAGTTGTTTCTCAATTTTATGAAGGCTTAACACCTAAAGATAGGCAAATGGTTGAATTTATGTGTAATGGAACATTTGAAGATAAAGATCCAAACGAGGCAATTGAGTATCTCGATTCATTAGCTGAAAATGCTCAAAATTGGGACGCTATAGGTACAATCGAACCATCAAACAAGATTCAATCTCCTACATCTGGTGGAGGTATGTACACTCTCAAAGATGAACATGATCTTCAAGCTAGATTTACCTCTTTGGCAAGAAAAGTTGAGGCACTTGAATTGAAAAAGAATGGTCAATTAAAATCTGTTCAAGAAATTGCGTGTCACATCTGTGATACAAGTGATCATTTTACAAAAGATTGTCCCACTTTGCCCTCTTTTAAAGAATGTCTCCATGAACAAGCCAATGTTTTGAACAATTTCAAAAGGCCAAATTTTGAACCATTTTCTCAAAATTACAATCCAGGTAGGCGAAACCATCCAAATTTTAGTTGGAGGAATGATAATGCTGCACAATTTCCGCAACCACATTTTCAAAATCAACAAAATTTTCAAAATTATGCACCTTATGTTCCTCCGCCGAAAAGAAATTTGGAAGATACATTGAATTCTTTCGTTGCAAAGCAAGAGTCTATCAATACTCAAACTGCTCAAACCATGACAGATTTGAAAGATACTCTTGCTAAATTTGCATCTGCACTTAATGTTCATGAAAAAGGTAAATTTCCTTCACAACCTCTGCCTAATCCCAAGGATCATCATAAACAAACTGGAACTTCTGGAACTCAACCGATGGATCAGGTAAAATCTGTTATTACCCTTCGAAGTGGTAAGGTTGTGGAAAAATCCATTCTTGAACCTTGTGAAGATGATGATAAATCAACTCCAAAGGGTAAGGAAGTGGAACCCATAACTTGCGAAGAGGAGGTTCAACAGAAAGTGTCACCACCATTCCCTCATGCATTGAAAAATACAAAAAAATCAAATTTGAATTCTGATATATATGATATTTTTAAACAAGTAAAAGTTAATATTCCTTTATTAGATGCAATAAAACAGGTACCATCATATGCCAAATTTTTGAAAGACTTTTGCACTGTGAAAAGAAAATTGAATGTGAAAAAGAAAGCATTTTTAGCAGAACAAGTAAGTGCAATCATTCAAAATAATAATGCTTTGAAATACAAAGACCCTGGTTGTCATACTATTTCTTGTATTATTGGAGAACGAAAGATTAAAAAAGCCTTGCTTGATCTTGGAGCTAGTGTGAATTTACTTCCATATTCAGTTTATCAAGAATTCAATCTAGGCGAGTTAAAACCTACTTCGGTAACACTTTTACTTGCCGATAGATCTGTTAAAGTGCCAAGAGGTATGGTAGAAGACGTGTTGGTCCAAGTTGATAACTTTGTATATCCTGTCGATTTCATAGTTTTAGATACACAACCTATCGAAGCTTGTAATGCAATTCCGGTAATTTTGGGTCGTCCATTTTTAGCAACTTCTAATGCTCTTATAAATTGCAGGAATGGAATAATGAAGTTGTCATTTGGTAACATGAACTTGGAGCTCAATGTTTTTAATCTTTGTAAGCAACCACATGACAAAGGAGATGAAAGTGAAGATGAAAATCTTATTGAAACTCTTGTGGAAGAAAACATTCAAGAAGGGAGTACTCGTGATCAATTAGATATTTGTTCAATTGAGACTGTTAAAGAAAATATTGAAATTGATCTTGATGATTTTATCAGGTATCACTCGTTAACAGGATCAGAGAAAGAATTTGATGCAAAATATGAGAACAAAGACGAACCACCAATATTGGAGTTAAAACCCTTGCCAGAAGAATTGAAGTATGCATTTCTTGGAGAAGATGAAACATATCCAGTGGTAATTTCTTCCAAACTAGAAAGTGATCAAGAAGGTAAATTAGTTGATATGCTTAAAAGACATAAAAATGCAATTGGTTGGACACTAAAAGATCTTAAGGGCATTAATCCACTAATTTGCACCCACAAAATTCACTTAGAAGAAAATGCAAAAACATCTCAACAACCACAAAGGAGATTAAATCCACACATGAAAGATGTTGTGAAAACTGAAGTTCTCAAACTACTTGATGTTGGGATTATATACCCTATTTCTGATAGTAACTGGGTAAGCCCAACACAAGTAGTTCCGAAAAAATCTGGCATCACAGTGATAAAAAATGAAAAAGGTGAATTGTTAAAAAGTCGAGTCCCATCTAGTTGGCGGATGTGTATTGATTATAGAAAATTAAATGATGCCACTAGAAAAGATCATTTTCCATTACCATTTTTGGATCAAATTTTAGAAAGAGTAGCAGGTCATCCATACTACTGTTTTCTTGATGGATATTCAGGTTATTATCAAATTCCCATTGCACTCGAAGATCAAGATAAAACTACATTCACATGTCCTTTTGGAACATTTGCATTTAGAAGGATGCCATTTGGATTATGCAATGCCCCAGCAACATTTCAAAGATGTATGCTAAGCATTTTTTGCGACATGGTTGAAAATTGTTTGGAAATTTTCATGGATGATTTAACTGTCTTTGGGAATACATTTGATAATTGTCTTGAAAATTTGGAAAAAGTTTTAAAAAGATGCGAGGAAAAAGGTCTTATTTTAAATTGGGAAAAATGTCATTACATGATTACTTCTGGAATTGTTTTGGGACATGTCGTGTCATCTCATGGAATTGAAGTTGATAAAGCAAAAGTTGATGTCATTGCCAATTTACCCCCTCCAAAAACCCTTAAAGAAATTCGCTCATTTTTGGGACATGCTGGATTTTATAGGAGGTTTATAAAGGACTTTAGTTTAATCTCTAAACCCATTTGTAACCTCTTAACAAAAGACACTGCATTTGAGTGGACTCAAGAATGTCAAAATGCTTTTGATAAAATCATTCGACATTTAACATCAGCTCCTATCATGCAACCTCCTGATTGGTCTTTACCATTTGAAATCATGTGTGATGCGAGTGATTATGCAGTCGGTGCAGTATTGGGTCAAAGAAGAAACAGTAAGCCTTATGTGATATATTATGCAAGTAGAACTTTAAACAATGCTCAAATGAATTACTCCACAACTGAAAAAGAACTACTTGCTGTAATATTTGCATTAGATAAATTTCGTTCTTATTTGATTGGATAAACGACTATTGTGTTTACTGATCATTCTGCTATTAGATATTTGTTGACGAAACAGGATGCAAAGCCACGACTGATACGATGGATTTTGTTGCTCCAAGAATTTGACATTGTGATCAAAGATAAAAAAGGAACCGAGAATTTCGTAGCCGATTATTTATCGAGACTAGTAACAGGATCATCTTGTGAAATGACACCAATTAACGATAATTTTCCTGATGAGCATCTATTTTCAGTTACTACTACACCTTGGTTTGCTAACATAGTAAATTTTCTTGTGACAGGAAAAATGCCACCGCAATGGAGTTCTCAAGATAAAAGAAAATTTTTGAATGATGTAAAAAACTTTTATTGGGATGATCCGTATCTGTTCAAGTATTGTCCGGATCAAATTTTTCGACGTTGCGTACCCGACAATGAGGTAAGTAGTGTCATTAAATTTTGTCATTCAGAAGCATGCGGAGGACATTTTTCTTCAAAGAAAACGGCTGCAAAAATTTTGCAGTGTGGATTTTATTGGCCCACTTTGTTTAAAGACACCCACGAAATCTGCAAGATCTGTGAAAATTATCAAAATTGGGTGCAATTTCAAAAAGAAACATGATGCCTTTGAATCCTATCATTGAAATTGAAATCTTTGACTGTTGGGGAATTGATTTTATGGGACCTTTTCCACCGTCGTTTGGATACTTGTATATTTTAGTTGCAGTTGATTATGTTTCCAAATGGATAGAGGCAATTCCATGTCGAACAAATGATCATAAAATCGTCATCAAATTTTTGAAAGAAAATATTTTTAGTAGATTCGGAATTCCTCGAGCTATGATAAGTGATGGGGGAACTCACTTTGTTAATAAACCATTTGCTTCATTAATGAAAAAATATGATATTACTCACAAAGTAACAACTCCTTATCATCCTCAAACAAATGGACAAGTGGAATTAGCTAATAGGGAGATAAAGCAAATTTTGGAAAAAACTGTTAACTCAAATAGAAAAGATTGGTCTCTGCGACTTAATGATGCACTGTGGGCATATCGAACAGCTTTTAAAACATCATTGAATATGTCTCCCTATAGGTTGGTTTATGGAAAACATTGTCATTTGCCTGTGGAATTGGAACATAAAGCTTATTGGGCGATCAAAACTTTAAATTCAAGCATGGATGATGCAAAAAAATTGCGTAAATTGCAACTTAATGAACTTGATGAACTCAGAAATGATGCGTATGAGAATTCAAGGATTTATAAAGCAAAAATCAAATCATTTCATGATAAAACAATTCTTAGAAAATCTTTTGAGATTGGTAAAAAAGTTTTGCTTTATAATTCTCAACTTCACATATTCCTAGGAAAATTACGATCAAGATGGACAGGCCCATATGTTGTAAAGCATGTGTATCCTTATGCAGCTGTGGATATTGAAAATCCTAAAAATGGTGATGTTTTTAAAGAGAACTTCCACAATCATTGCTCATTCGGTATTTGCCTGGATTAGGAAAAAGCACTTATGCGAAAAAACGAAGGGCAAAAAGTTTAGGGGTTTGTCATAAGTGTGCAAGATGGACTTGTGACAAACGATGCAGATCTTTGGGATGTGTTTCCAATAACAGAGAAGATAAAATTGATTTCATTAAGAATGGGTTGAGTAAGGAGTCTTTAGATAACATCTTATTGACTCTTGAGACGCATTCTAGTGGACATGTGCATATTGAACTTCTCCGTTTATGAAAACAATTTCAAAATGAGCGTCATAGTCTTGGGAATCTGACTAAAAAAGACCCTGTTTGCCAATTTATAAGAAAATTGGATGGGAAGCATATCCTCGACTCATAGAAGGCGTTGAAGCCGTTTCTGGACGTAAAACCAGAGGAAAATTGTGAGCCACAATCACACTACTGTTTATAAGCATGTGTGTCATTATTTTTTTTACTATTTATTCTGTTTACAGCTGTGACCCATAGTTTTGTCATGATAACGTATTACCCTATAAAATCTCTCATCTTTCTTTCTATTTTCGCAGAAAAAAAAAGAAAGTAAAAACATGGCTGGATCCTCTGCACAAACATTGAAAAATATTTGTGTATTTTGTGGGTCGAGTCCTGGAAAAAATGAAGTGTTTGTAGAAGCAGCGAATAATCTTGGAAAGATATTGGCTGAGAGAAAAATTCACTTGGTATATGGGGGAGGTAATATTGGGTTAATGGGATCTGTTTCAACATCTGCTCATCTTGGAGGTAGTCAGGTTTTGGGTATTATTCCTATAGCTTTAGCTGAAGGAAATATTACAGGTGTTACGATTGGGGAGGAATTAAAAGTTTCTTCTATGTATGAAAGAATCACTCAAATGATTGAAAATTCTGATGCTTTTATCGCACTACCAGGTGGTTTTGGTACATTAGAAGAAATTTTTCACACTGTTTCTTGGGCACAACTTAATATCCATAATAAACCTGTGGGCTTGTTGAATATCAATAATTATTATGACAGTTTGTTGACATTTCTTGATAAAGCTGTGGAACAGAATTTCATTTCAGAAAATTCACGACGGATGCTCATCTGTGCTTCGACTGCCGATCAATTAATTGATGATTTGGAAGCTTTTGTTCATAAGCCTGATCCGATGATAACAAAGATCAATTGGTCGCAATCAAGCAGTAAGAAAAGGAAGTTGGATCATTGATTCAAAAGTCGTGGATTGGTTTGCGTTTGTTTCAGTTTGTTATCTTTAAAAAAATTCCAGGTGATATCTCTTTCATTATGTACTCTTTATTAATAGCTATTTTGACATTAGGGACAATGCCATATTCTGATTGGGGGGAGAACACATTTAAAAAAAAAACAAATTTAAAAAAAAATTAAATATTATTTTAAAATAAAACCATGTTTATTGTTTGTACCTTAGTAATTTTTGCAAAAATGTCATACATTACATATTTGAAAGATTTAAATTAGAACATGCATTAATCTATTTAAGAATGTTTAAATTTTTATTTGAAAAAAGGTCATTTTTAATATTCTGATCAATATAAAAATATGATTTATGAAATCTTTTTGAGTGATTAACCATTGTGATAAAATTAGGTATTAAAGTATATGGCCCAAGATATACCTTATAAGAGTGCCTAAAATTTTTGAACTCACACATATTTTGTGAGTGAGTGGAGAGGATTGAGAAAACAGCTTGCGAGCCTTTATTGATCATCGGAGAGGCTATCAATTGTTTAGATCTTGAGTTCTTATTTTGAAAAAAAAAAATTTGATATTTCCTGAAAAGAAAAAAAAGCGAAGAAAAAAAAAGAAAGAAAGATGTTGAAGATTTATGTAATTTAAGTTATATGCTGCGACCCATTTTTCTCTCATAAAAATACAAATAAAAAAAAAGAAAGAGAGAGAGAAATACATTGTACAAATTAAATAAATATGTGGTCAAGAAGCATAAACTTGGTTTGATTCCATGATGTAAAAAAAAAATCAGGAAAAAAAAAATATATATAAGAACAACTGGATTTTAAATCAATGGATTTCCTATCTTTTGATTAGTTTGGCTCGTTTGTCTGTCTGCATTCTGTAAACCATTTTTCTGAGCATTTATCTGTATTCCAACTCCATGAGAGAAATCGTTGCCATAAATTGAAACATTTATTAACCTGTGAGGATTTGGAGTTGAGACTCTTACTAGGAATTTCTAAAGGCCGTATACATTTAACTACCTGAAATAAGCTTTGAATTATTCATCTCAAATTATTTCATAAATTATAATTATGATGATCTTGATATAACTTTGACAGTTTTCAAATTTAATTTAAACACTTAGATAGTTCTGATTACATTTCTATTTAAATTAATCAATATGTTTTGTATTGCTATTAACGCTTAAATTGCTAGGGACTAGCAATAAGCTGGTTGGGGAGTGTGATAAAGATAAAAAATTGTACATTAATTAAATGTTTTATAATATAAATATATAGTTTTTGTTTTATTAAATGTTTAAATATTACATGTTTTATAATAAATTGTATAAAATATATGTTGTGTGTAATTATAAGTTTTTACTATTTTTTGCAGGTTCGATAAAACAAGAATAACCTTTGCGTTGCAAATGGGATTAAGATGATTCTTGGACCTGTAGAAAGTTGATTATAATAGCTACAATATTGTTGACAAGCATGAAAAAAAAATCCTCTCACAAGTGTGATCAAATTAAGAAACAATTAAAGTTACCAAAGGAGTGGCAGTTTTACCATGCTCTAGTATTTTGATCATATCTCTCAAATTACTTGGTCAAATATTCTGAAAAAAATACCACAACTAGACAACTCAATTATCCACATGTTTCATTTTATGTGAAGAAGCAAATTCGGAGAAGAAGATTTTCAAAAGTGATGTGTAATATAATATTAATTTCTTAGAACACCAATGAAGACATATGTGTAAAAAATAATATTTTATTTGTGGTTGTCTCCCCAAATTTGGCTATAAATAGGGGTGCATTTAATGTATTGGGATATCCCTCATTCTATGAACAAATCTTTGAGTTCATAATATTTCTCTCTATATTTTTCTTTTATTTCTTCATTTAAATATAATTAGCATGTTAATTTCATATTCAAAGTTTTACACTTTGAATAATGAATAGCTAACTTTCTAAAGTTGAGATGATAAGGTGAAGCTCTTGGCATGATAATAAGGTTATTATAAGGTAAGAATCTATGTTTTATATTATTTAATCATTATTTATTGTTTATGTTATATTTATTTCTTTAAGTATTTTTATACACTACTTATAAGTGGGAGTTTTGATTTATTGTTGCTATATGTTACACTAAATTTTTGGAACCATTTAAATGTTAGTTTGGTATTACTAACCATTTAAAGTGGATGCCTTGATTTATTATATATAAATATATTATAATATTAAATTCTTGGAACCATTTAAATGTTAGTTTGGTTTTACCAACCATTTAACTTGGATTCCTTGATTTACTATATATAAATATATCATAATAATATTTTCTTGGTACCATTTAAATGTTAGTTTGGTTTTACCAACCATTTAAAGTGGGAACCTTGATTTAGTGTTTACAAATATATATATATATATATAGCACAATAAATACTTGACCACATTTATAAGTTTTGGTATATATTATATATTTATGAGATAATAATTTATAACATAATATAAATATGATTATTTAATATATTGGAACCATTGTGGATTTCAATATTGTTCGTTAATGTTAACTTTATTAAAATACCAAGAGTGGATCCTTTAATCTCAACTACTTAAATTAAAATTTACCCATTAAATATTCAAACAATTAAAATTAAAAAGAAACAAAAACCAAACAAAAAGACATTGTAGTGGACTTGTAATTACCTTAGCTTCCCTGTGGATACGATATTCGGACTCATCGAATTATATTACTTGTGGACAACCTGCTCTTGGGAGTGCAACAATCAAAGTCACAACAGATTTCACCAGCCGAACTGAAAGATCAGTTCAAACTGACCAGTTCGAAGCATCAGTTAGAATCTTTCAGTTACAGATGAAGATAAACTCTTTCAAGAGGATTCCAGCTGTACGAGAAGGTACAAAGCCATTATCCAGTAAAAGGACAATAACGGACGTTGCATCAGAGCATCAAAGACAAAAGTGCTTTAGAAGGACAGTCAAAAAGACGAGACACTAAGTCCAAGAAGTCGATTCAAATGGAACGGATACAATAAATGAGTCTCAATGTACGATCAGCTTCTTCCGTATATATAAAGAGAAGATCGGTAAAGACTCAAAAAATGAGGGAAGCACATATACAATAATAGAGAGAAAAGGGCACGCCCAGTTGAATATCAGCTTTCAGAAGCACTTAAGCCCAGAGAGAATTCTTCATAGTCGTATCAGCTTAGTTTAGAAGCCACTTTCCCTCAGTGTGTGAGAACATTCTTGTTCAGTTCTCACACACACACACTTACTCTCAAAACCACCCAAAACAGTCTTGCACAAAGACGTTAAACTTGTGTCTGTAGTCTTTCTCACATAGACATTAAAGAAGTGTTGACTGGAAGTTGATGTTTTCAGTCGTAGCTAGGAGTTCAGTTTAGGCATTGGATAAGTCCTAGCTAAGTGGGCTTGTAAAAGTAGTTATTTGAATCAAATTCTTCTAGTGCTACCTATCCGTGGAAATAGAAGGGGTGACGTAGGAGCAGTTGAAGTCTCCGAACATCCATAAACATATATAGTGTATTTAACTGATTAACTATCGTTTTAAAATTGTTTTGATCAGTTAGAGTGTTCGTGTGTTCAGTTGTTATCATAACTGAAATACAAGAATGCAAAAAGTAATATGTGTTATTTCTGTTAGTCAGTTTACACAAGTTAAAATATTTTCTAACATTTCAGATTTCTTTATGAAGGCTTACTTCGAGTTTCTTCCGCTTGGTTTAAAATCAAACTCAATTTAATTCATCGGTGTTAATATTCTTAAAACACGAGCTATTGAAGCTCATTGAAGATTGTTATGTGTGAAATGCCTTCGAAGGCGCTAGCACACACGATCCATCACTTGGTATCAGAGCGGGTTGTTCTAAGAAGAACATTTGAAGAAAACTGTGTTTTAAAAAGTATTACTCTAAAATAGTGTTAAAAGCTATTTGAAAATGTTTTAGCGATTTTCAAACTATTTGAAAATATTTATATGTCGCTCTTTGGTAAAGAGTTGAGAGGATTGGTCCTGCAATTTTCGTTATGGCCACTTCTCCAATTTCCTAACTTCGAAGATTTTAATCAGCTTGCAGGGTACTTAGGAACATTTGCAAAGATGAACAGCTGAATTGCTCACTGAACGAGAAATCAGTTGCAAACCTACCAAGTCAGTTGTTCTTCAGACGAAACTCATCTATGTTGGGATGTTGGTCGATTTAATCACTAGCTGAACTCCACGTGAGCCTAGTCGGAGTATGCTCGACCAGTTGGGTAAGCACAAAAAACAAGTTCAAAGCAGTTTTACTCGTTTCTCTAGCAAATTGAACTCACAACTGATGCAGAAATTTAAGCAGTCAAGACAACCAACTGATGGTATATCCAGTTCTGTCACAGAAACCAACTGATATATGATGTTATTTAAAATATGCTATTGTTGTAGCAGTTTTTCCTTTCCCAACTGATGTATGTACTCATATGTAAATACATGGAAGTTTATTCAAATAAAACATCATGATTATTCAGATATGTCTCTTATTGATTGAATAGATATTTTCAGTTATCTTGCCTATGATGCTTTAATGATTAAATGACTAATTAAATAATTCTCAAATACGGGATTTTATTCAGTTCCCGAGGGGGAGCGTTCTTTTTAACTGAAAATATGTATTAAAATCCAGTTACTCTCTCAGTCAACTGATAAATTCGGTTTTAAATTCTCCATTTCTTTCTACTCAGTTTTAAAAGAGTATTTTTCTTTTGTATTCAAAATCTCTTTGATTCAGTTGTTAAGGAGGAGCTCTCGACAATTTGAATGTATTAACTCTTTAACTGAATATATTGCGCTTAATTGCTCAAGTTTTGAAACCATCAAAAAAGGGGAGATTGTTGGAAATTTTCAAGTTCGCAATCTTGATTTTGATGATAACAAAACTTGTTAATTGTGTTACTAATGATCTACCTTAGTTGTACAACATCTAGGATCACTCACGAGATGTTTACATCACAAAACTGAAGACCCAACTAATCTCACAAAATGAATAAGTTTAACTGGCTACGTCATTTGAGCAGTACAGCTGATTGACCAGTTGATAGGTGATTCAGCAGGAAAACCTCAGAAGCTTGGCCAGCCAAAGGAGTGTTCCACTGATGAAGAAACTCGGCTGATCAGTCCAACTGAACGAGTATGAAATCAGTTCCACTGACGAGTCAACTGATTTCACCAGCCCAACTAAAAGATCAGTTCAAACTGACCAGTTCGAAGTATCAGTTAGAATCTTTTAGTTATATATGAAGATAAACTTTTTCAAGTGGATTCCAGCTGTGCGAGAAGGTACAAAGCCATTATCCAGTCAAAGGACAATAACGGACGTTGCATCAGAGCATTAAAGACAAAAATGCTTCGGAAGGACAGTCAAAAAGACGAGACACTAAGTTCAACAAGTCGATTCAAATGCAACGGATACAATAAATGAGTCTCACTGTACGATCAGCTTCTTCCGTCTATATAAAAGAAAGATCGGTAACGACTCAAAAAAAGAGGGAAGCACATATACAATACTAGAGAGAAAAGGGCACGCTCAGTTGAATATCAGCTTTCAGAAGCACTTAAGCCCAGAGAGAATTCTTCATAGTCGTATCAACTTAGTTTAGAAGCCACTTTCCCTCAGTGTGTGAGAACATTCTTGTTCAGTTCTCACACACACACTTACTCTCAAAACTACCCAAAACAGTCTTGCACAAAGACGTTAAACTTGTGTGTGTAGTCTTTCTCACATAGACATTAAATAAGTGTTGACTGGAAGTTGCTGTTTTCATTCGTAGCTAGGAGTTCAGTTTAGGCAGTGGATAAGTCCTAGCTGAGTGGGCTTGTACAAGTAGTTGTATGAATCAAAGTCTTCTAGTGGATCCTATCCGTAGAGATAGAAGGGGTGACGTAGGAGCAGTTGAAGTCTCCGAACATCCATAAACATATTTAGTGTATTTAACTGATTAACTATTGTTTTAAAATGATCAGTTAGAGTGTTCGTGTGTTCAGTTGTTACCAGAACTAAAATACAAGAATGCAAAAACTAATATGTGTTATTTCTGTTAGTCAGTTTACACAAGTTAAAATATTTTCTTGCATTTCAGCTTTCTTTACGAAGGATTACTTCGAGTTTCTTCCGGTTGGTTTAAAACCAAACTCGATTTAATTCATCGGTGTTAATATTCTTAGAACACAAGCTATTGAAGCTCATTGAAGATTGTTATGTGTGAAATGCCTTTGAAGGCGCTACCACACACGATCCATCAATACCGCGTGACACTTTAGAAGATCTACCAGCAAGTAAAAGTGTTATCGAGGTAGGTTTTAACTCGTCTAGATTGAGTTCTTGATAAACTGAATATGGAAGTAAATTCACGATAGCTCCAAGATCAAACAAGACCTTTTTTTTTTTATATATATTTTGAAATATTATTATTTTGAATAATTGCACTTACTTGTTAAGTTAAAAATTATTTATTCTTAACATACAATTTCATTTCATTGTGAAAAAGTCTTTCAAAAATTTGGCATAAGATGATACCTGTTTTATTGCATCTAATAATGGAATATTAACTTTACTTGTTTAAAAATCTCATATATATCAGAATTAAAATTTGATTTTTTTTTGTATTTTTTAATGTATGAGGAAATGGTGGTGACACTGTCTATTGAACTTCCTCTTCGCAAGGTATAGGATCCACTTCTTCCTCACTCTTTGGAGTTGATTTATCATAATTTTCACAAGGTTCAAGAATAGATTTTTCAACAACCTTAGCACTAAGTTAATAACAGATTTTACCTGATGCATCGACCGAGTTTCAAAAGTTCCAGTGTCCTTGGTATTAGGTTTTGGTTGTGAAGGAAATTTACCTTTTTCATGAACATTAAGTGCAGATGCAAATTTATCAAGAGTATATTTCAAATCTATCATGGTTTGAGTAATTTGCGTATTGATAGACTCTTAATTTGTAATGAAATCATGCAATGTATCTTCCAAATTCTTTTTAGGCGAAGGAACAAAATGTGCATAATTTTGATTTTGAAAAGGTGGTTGTGAAAATTTTGCAGCATTATCATTCCTCCAACTAAAATTTGGATGATTTCGCCAACCTGGATTAAAACATTGAGTAAAGTTCAAAATTTTGCTTTTTGAAAGTGTTCAAAACATTGGCTTGATCATTGAGACATTATGTGGGGACCCGGGCTCTAACTCAATTCTTTTGGGATTTATCGGATCTTTGCTCAAAAATGTGGGTCAAAATTTTGCATTTAACATTAATTCAAATGTATAATTAAAACATAATCTGTCTCTATAACAATTAAACAACATAATGTACATACGAATCTATTAAGTACAATCATACACTAGGGTTTAAGAGTTTCAGTACAAATCTAATACCAACAACTAGTAATCTGCATCGCCCGAGATCTCCACACTATCAAAAATCTCTCATCTTCCTCGTGACCCAGATCCTGCCCCACCTGTCGCCATGCACACATACAGACACGACAACAGCCGGATAACTCCGGTGAGAACAAATCCCAGTATAAAACATGTATGCATGCAATGTAATAATCATGTACAAAATCGTAGCATATATCAATTAACATGAAGTATAATCTAAGACATGTAAAGGAATACAAATCTGTATTCAACATCTAGTTCTTGACTCGATTCATTTCTAATCTAGGGATCCCGGTATGAATAAGACGTCACTGATCTGTCACCTACCCTCCCAATCGGGGTAACTGTACGTCTTATTCC
Source organism: Primulina eburnea (assembly GCF_022965805.1). Classification (NCBI taxonomy): domain Eukaryota; kingdom Viridiplantae; phylum Streptophyta; class Magnoliopsida; order Lamiales; family Gesneriaceae; genus Primulina; species Primulina eburnea. Next base: position 17,295,193 of record NC_133110.1, read on the forward strand.
TAGACTTCGGTCAAATCTGTATCGAGTGGCTACACGTAGAGATGATCTGCTCCTACGCGTCGATACACCGAACGTCTAGTTTGACAAATCTGTCAATGATTCCTATCTCAAAGGCTTGAATATAAATCTATAAACAAAGCATAATCATAATCTAATATAAATAACAATCTAGTATGTGATTTAGGGAAACTCGTATCAAATCTGAATCGAGTTGTGCAATCCCGTGACCACATGAATTATACCTTTCTTCGCACAATGTCTGTCGAGATCTTGAAGTCGGAATGTCGAGTCTGACAATAATAACTCTGAAAGGCAATGTAGACATACATTTTATCAATATACATCTCAAGCAACTCCTATACAAATCAATACTTGGTTTTGATACAATTTGACGGCATAACGGCGTAGTCTCGCGATACCGATAACTCAAACAACAATAATCTCTCATCAAAACCCAATGTAACATGCTCAATTCTTCCCATCCAATTCGATATACATGCTGGAATTTCGAAATAATAGCACACGACATCCGTAATTCGATCCGGTAGCGAATATATCAAGTTCAACATATCAAGAACATAATATAAAGCTCAACTCTGAATTTCTTTCAACATGCATATTTCGAAACATGCTGCAAGGTAATAAAAAGTATACCCTTTTCAAGCTAATGATGCAAGGAACAAGAATCTATGCTTGAATCAAACTTTGGATGGTTAAATCTTGCACAATCTTGCCTTTAAACCTTGAAGAAGCTTGAAGATAGTGAAGGGATTCTCGATTCAGTCTGCTGGAGTGGAAAAATGAAGACTCAGCACAAAATATATATATATACCCTGCCATGTGTCAACTAAAGAAACAAAGGTGGCATTTTCGCATGCAGCACCACGGGTGCGGTCCTCTTGCACCGCGGGTGCGCTTAGCTCTCGGCCTCATCTTCATTTCCAGCAATTCGACGACCGCGGGTGCGCTGGGTTTTTCACCGCGGGTGCGGTGTCTCTTCGGCCTGCATCACTAAATTCTGAATACTGCACCGCGGGTGCGGTGTCTCCTAGCACCGCGGGTGCGGTATGGCTTCGGCCAAACTTCATAATCCTGATATTCTTGACCGCGGGTGCACTCCTACTCTAGGCGCGGGTACGGTCTATTCAATTTCAAAATTCTGATTTTTATGTCATGTATTCTCATATCTTCACATTTAACATCAATGACAACTGATAATTCTCGAGCCTTACATTTCTCCCCCTCTTAGACAGGAGTTCTTCCTCGAACTCATAAACCAGTAATCATGCAAGTATATACAAAAGCAGTATAAACAAAACTAAAGGAAATACTTACATCATATAAATAGCTCGGGATGCCTCTGTCTCATATTAGACTCTGTCTCCCAAGTTGCTTCTTCAATGCCATGACGACTCCACTGAATCTTTACAAGCGGAATGGTCTTTGTTCTGAGTTGTTTCTCTTTCCGATCAAGAATCTGTATCGGTCGCTCAACATAGCTCAAAGTCTGATCTAACTCGGCTTCATCAGGCTGAATAACATGAGAACTGTCTGGCATATATTTACGCAGCATCGATACATGAAATACATCATGTATTCCAGACAAAGAAGGAGGAAGAGCAAGTCTGTAAGCTCGATCGCCAATCTTCTCAAGGATTTCATACGGACCGACGTATCTAGGAGACAATTTCCCACGTTTGCCAAATCTGACAACGCCTCTGAAAGGAGAGATCTTCAAGAATACTCTGTCTCCTTTCTCAAATACTAATGGTCTGCGTCTGACATTGGCGTATTTGGCTTGCCTATCTTGTGCTGTCTTCATTCTCTTCTGAATGATCTTAACTTTCCCAGTCATCTCACGAATCATATCTGGCCCCAATTCTAGTATCTCAGAAATATCATCCCAGTATAACGGAGATCTGCACTTCTTGCCATACAAAGCTTCAAACGGTGCCATCTCTATGCTCGTCTGATAGCTGTTGTTGTACGAGAATTCACATAAAGGCAATGAATCCTACCAACTAGTACCAAAGTCTAGTACTACAGCTCTCAGCATATCCTCTAAAGTCTGGATAGTCCGCTCTGACTGTCCATCTGTCTGAGGATGATAAGCAGTACTCAGGTGTAAAGTCGTACCCAAAGCCTGCTGCAAACTGTGCCAAAAGTGAGAAGTGAATTGTGGATCACGATATGATACGATAGATTTCGGCACACCATCTAATCTAACGACCTCTCTGACATACAACTCTGCCATCTGATCGTGTCGGTATGTTATCTTGTATGGACAATACGATAGATTTTGGTCAGTTTGTCAATAATGACCCAAATCGAATCACAGCCCCGAGAAGATCGAGGTAACTTCGTCACGAAATCCATGGAAATGTGGTCCCATTTCCATTCAGGAATAGACAAACTTTGAAGTAAACCTCCGGGCTTCTTTCTTTCTGCCTTCACCTGTTGGCAATTCAAGCATTTAGACACAAATTCTGCGATATCGGTCTTCATCTGTTTCCACCAGAACTGTGTCTTCAAGTCGTGATACATCTTCCTGCCACCAGGATGGATACTAAACCGGCTACAATGCGCTTCTGATATGATCTGTCGTCTCAAATCTGAAACATCTGGCACTACTAGACGGTTATTTACATACATGACAAAATCTCTAACCTGATATTCAGAGATATGTCCAGCTCTGACCATATCAATCGATCTCTGAATACTCGGGTCAGTTCTCTGAGCTTCTTTGATCCTCTTGATCAGATCTGGCTCAACCTGAATTGTCGCAAGTCGTAGTGGTCTACTATCTGTATCAAATGCCAATCCAGACAAGCAACAATCTTCAACTAAATTCGATACACCTATCGTCGACAAGGATAGAGCACATACCTTCCGACTCAAGGCGTCTGCTGCTGCATTCGACCTCCCTGGATAGTACTGTTAGAGTAGGTGCCCGTCGAGCCAAGTGTTGGCCGAGTGTTCACAATGAAACTCTATGTATAAGCAATCTTTATTTTAATAATATTTGAAATTATTATTATGGCACATCTTTATCTGTATACCCATGCTAGTTGCATAGATAAAGCCCTTGAATATACAAATAGTAGAAAGAATATGAGATGCTCATATGATGAGTATCATGAAACTCATATTTGTAATACTGTATATTCTAAACGGTTCCTAGTCGATTCAGCCGCCACTAAGAAGGATATAGGCCGCTAGAGTTCGAGACTAGTATCTGTGATGTGAGTACCATGTTTCATTGGTAGGGGACATTGTGATGTCCGAACATGCAGATAGGTGCTCCTTGTAGAGTGCACTGAACAACCCTCCATAAGAGGACTTTCCAAGTGGTTCTCACTTATCGAGTGGAAATGTCCTAGTTTATGGTTGTACAGAATTAGTCCTTATGACCCGGGACAACATTGAGACTCTATGTGCTAGAATTACACTTTGACTTGTTTACCGACTCTCATGGGGTCATTAGGTGGCAAGGTTGGGTGTTCTGTCGAAACACATAGGAGTCGATGCATTGTAGTCGGGGATTCACCGCTTACCTTCGGGTATGGATATCCTATGTGTTATCATGTGTATGTAGATCGAAATCTCTGGCCAGAGTATGGTTGTAATTATGAAAGGTGTTTCATAGATTACACCATCGATGCAACTACGACATGACACATAGTATCGATTCATTGACAACTCTCGATAAACCAATGGTTGTCGAATCGATCGGGATATATGAGTTGAAGGGACCGTACTGTACGCTAACCATAATTGAATGGTTCTTGCAGGCACTATCATGTGATACCTAGGGAATCACGTAAGCGATGCTGCTAGGCGTTTAACGTGATTGGTTGGGTACTATCAGACTTGAGTTCTGACGTTCTTACTATCAAGGAGTTGATAAGTAAGAATGGAGCAATTGGGGTATGCTCGAATAAGGACATGTTTAGTCCGAATCACATGGAGATGTGAACCCACGGCTAGTTGTATCAATGAACCATTGAGGGCCACACAAGTGCTAGCTTTGTAAATCCCGATGAGAAGTAAAATAGTTCAATGTGTTGAACGGCTTATAAAGGAGTTTATAAGCGTAAGGAAAATTAGAAGCATGACTTCTATAAAGGAGAAAATAGTTCAAAGTGTTGAACGGCTTATAAATGTGTTTATAAGTGTAAAGAAAAATAGAAGTATGAATTCTATGAGAGAAATATAAATTTTAATTTATGGAAGTGTTCCTAGATTAAAATTTGGCCAAGTGACTAATGTTTTTGAAAATTGTGATTTTCATAAACATTATTATGGACTAAATTAAATTAATTCAAGTGTTGAATTAATTAAACACTAGTGGGCCTAGTAGAGCCCAAATAATTAAATTAATTCAAGTGTTGGATTAATTAAATAATATTGAGTCTAGTAGAGCTCAATTAAAATAATTATTTAACTAGTGGGACTTGGGTAAATTCAAGTAATGTTTAATTAGTCTCAAATATGTTTGAGATAATTAAATTTAGTCCAAAGTTTTTAATTTGATTGAAAACTATATTATATGCATGCATGGGAGGTGAAGGGTTGGAGATTACTTTTGAATAAAATAATGGCATGGCATGCTACTTTTTGCCTTTTGCTTTTCTCACAACCAAGACAATGAATTAACTCATTCTCCTCCCTCCTCCAAGCATGATGGCCGAACTCTCCCAAAATAATTCTCTCCATTTTTCTCCATTTTTGTGTTCTTCAATTTGTTGAAGAAAACACACTTCTTTTTGAAAAATCTTTTATTTTTTCTAGTGCAAAACTAGAAGGGGTTTACCTTGCAAGTGGTGGGCTTGATTTTTGAAGGAAAAGGGAGGTGGAGCTTGTAGATCTTCATGCCTTGAAGAGCTTTGTTGTTTGACAACAAAGTTGGAGCCATACAATCAATCTTTTAAAGATTGATAGGTAATCTTTCTTACATCCTATGTATGTTGTTTTAGTAAATATTGCACAATTTCTTGGGGTGGCCGAAAATTTGATTAAAAATTCGAAAATTTTTGCTTCCGTTGCGCTTCCGGCCACCGTAACCGGTCCGCTTTCAAGTGGTATCCGAGCTTAGGTTACGGATTTTGTGTAATATTTACGTAATATTATGTTGAGATCGATTTCTAACCGCTTGAGAAATTTTTTGGTGCAAGATTTGATAGGGCCGAAATTTTGAAGATAAACAAAAAAAAAAATTGTTTTTCGGGCAGCCCTCGGCAGCCCGAAATGTTACCTTTTAAATAAAAAAAAAAAAAAATTTTTGTTGTTGCCGGAATCCGGCGACGGAGCTCCGGCGATGACGGCTAGGGTTTCCAAAAGTGTTTTGGAGAATCTTAGTGTCATGGGCCTTGAGATGTTGGGCCATTAGATGGTCAACATATTTTGTGAAATTTAAATGGGCCTAAGTATTTTGGTGAAAAATGAGTTTTGGGCCCTTAAGTTTAAATTTACAATTGTTGCACATATTTTCTCATAAAATAAATAATTGAAGTAGGACTTTAATTATTTATAGTAAATTGTGATTTACAAGAAATTCGATTATAAATAAATTAATTTGAAAGTAGACAAAGGTGTTTGTATACTTTGTTAATTTAATTTATAATTGTGGCGGTTAGTGATTGGATCAAGATATATAATATTGGATCAATTAATTATAGTGATAATTAATTGATGGTGTATGATATGTGATATTATGCATGAAGGATGATCAAAAGCCCAAGCCCAATTTGCTAGGTGTATGCTAGGATATTTGTGTTGTATGATTGTAATAATTATCAATTTAAAGTTGGCTTGGTTTATGGCCCGTTCCCACCCCATGAGATGTATCCCTATGTGCCATAGATATTTATTTGTAAATATTAGAATAGGGGAAGATCAAGATTGGAAGATGGTGGCCTTGGTGATTATGAAGATCGAAGACATGTAATATTGGATGCTAATGTAATAATTTAGTTGCATTGCATCCCGTGCATTTACCCTAGGATTGGACCTAGGCCCGTGTTTGGCTCACACGGGCCATTAGTATTGGGGCAATTGATCATCCTTGTACTGTTTTCTATTTATAATATATGCATGATATGTTATAAATAATGAGTATGTGCGTTATTATTATGATAATAACAAAGTTGCATGAATCCGGCAAACATACGATCAAACATGGCGAGCTTTTAAAATAAAATTAATGATGAGACCTTTCAAAATTAAAAACCCTCATTTTGAATAAGATTCAAAATTAATATCAAGTCCGAAAAGGGGAATTATAAATTTGTTTATAATTTCCTTGTCTTCCATCGACAATGGATGCATGATGAACGCTACCCGTACTCGGGGCTCGGCTCATATTATTGAGGGGGCCCTGGGTGCCGGAAAGCTGTGACATCCATTGACATGGTGATGTGAACTACGTGGAACTCCCATGATTTCGGCTCATATTATTGAGGGAACTCATGGCGACCGTCCATTAAGGTTCAACATCGATGGGTTAGGCTTGACACGTAAAGATGAACGACGTCATATTATTGGGTCCTAATCAAACGTGAGACAAAAGTTTACGTAGAGGGTTGCATTGTGATGCAATTGGAAACTACCTTTTAGGAATTGTGATTGGCTGATATTATTCGGGATCACAATTCGCTAATTGGACCTTACGTACCTACTGAGGAAAGGAGTTTCCCGTTTTCACTAGAGGGTAGTGAAAGATGTCAAAACAGTGGGAGCAAATATTTATGAAGTAAAAGTCCAAACTTCATATCTTACTAAATATTTAAAATAGTCATCAACATTTATCTGTTTTTACTTTTCAGTACAAATCAACAATGTCTTCGATGCGCAATTCGATATCTGTAATACTCGACAAACACATATTAACTGGACCTAATTACCTCACTTGGCTAAGAAATTTGAAAATAGTCTTGAATTCGGAAAGGGTAACATATACACTGACTCAGTCGCCCCCTGTTGAGGCTCCGACTGACTGCACTCCTGAGGAATTGCAGGCTTACAAGGAATGGTGTGACCATGACTTGATAGCCAGGTGTTATATGCTAACTTCTATGAACGATGAGCTGCAGAGGCGTTTTGAGGGTGCAAAGAATGCTGCTGACATTCATTTGCACCTCAAAGAGCTCTTTGGAGAGCAAACGCGTCCTCTTAGGCATGCTACCGTCAAGGAGCTGATCACTTTGCGCATGCGAGATGGGACCTCGGTCCATGAGCATGGCCTAAAGGTGATCGGGCTCGTGGACAAGCTCGTTGGCATGGATCTGATCTTGCCTTCGGAGTTGACCACCGACGTGTTGCTCTTATCGCTGCCTAGCTCATTTGATCCTTTTGTGGTGAACTTTAACATGAACAAGCTAGAACCGACCCTTGAGGAGTTGGTGAACATGCTTGTTACCTTTGAGTCCACTATCAAGAAAGAGAAGTCGGTTCTTTATGTGGGTTCTTCATCTGGTACGAAGATTGATCCACATGGGAATGGAAAGAAGAGTTCTTTCCAACGTCCCAAGAAGAACGTGCCCTTGTTGAGGCAATCTCCGAACCCTGTTGAGGCAGCAAGACCAGTTAAGGCTGACAAGACTGATGATGTATGTCATCACTGCAAGAAGCCTGGACATTGGAGGCGTAATTGCAAAGAATATCTTGCCCAGAAAAGTTCTGGAAATGGTATGTTCTAAATTGAAGTAAACATTTCAATTAACTCTACTTCTTGGGTATTAGATACCGGTCGTGACTCACATCTCTGTAATGGGGTACAGGTGATGGAAAGAAGTAGGAAGCTTAAGGAAGGTGTGACCTTCTAGAGGATGGGCAATGGAGCAAGAGTTGCTTCCAAGGCTATTGAAGATGTTTACTTATTATTGAACAATAGTTTAAGTTAATTTTATGAGATGTTTTGTTTGTACCTAATTTTGTAAAAACATTGTTTCTATTTCTATGATGATAAAAATGGATATTCTTGTTTATTTTGCAAAGGTATTTGCAACATTTACATGAATGAATGTTTGATTGGTACTTGAAAACTTGAAAAACGATCTCTATAACTTAAAAGTAAAAGATATTCTACTAAATGTCCATTCAAAGGCAGATACCATATGAGATATGGATGGGTAAGCCTCCCAAATATTCTTATCTTAGAATATGGGGAGCCCTGCTTATGTGAAGCAGGTAAGTGGGAGATAAATTGGATTGTTGATCCATTTTATGTTACTTTGTGGGATATCCAAGGAATTAAGTTGGATATCATTTCTATCATCCCCAAGAAACAAAAGTGTTTGTTTCTAGGAATGCAACCTTTTTGGAAAGGGATTTTCTATTGGATAGAAAAAGGCAGATGATAGAACTCGAAGAGGTTCGAGAGAAACCCACAATTATAGAACCCACACCCGATGAGCCAAGAGAGGAGATACAAGCTCCTAGCAGATACGAGAAAGTCTCGAGACCACCTATGAGGTATGGTCAGCTTCTTGAAGAAGGCCATGATGAGCCTAACCATGGATGTGATCCATGGACCTTCAAGGAAGCGTTATCTGATGCCAATTCATCCAAGTGACTTGAAGAAATGGAATCTGAGTTGAATTCCATGCATTCGAACCAAGTGTAGGATCTTGTGGATCCACCTGTGGGAACTGTTCCCACAGGGACTTGGGGAGGATGGGAAGATGTTGACCTTCAAGGCGCGATTGGTGGCAAAAGGATGTACTCAAAGACAAGGAGTTGACTTTGAGGAAACCTTTTCCCAATCGCAATGTTCAAGTCCATAAGGATTTTATTAGCCATAGCTGCATAGTATGACTATGAGATATGGCAGATGGATGTCAAGACAAACTTTCTTAAATGGGGATTTTAAGAAAGTTATTTACATGTCTAAACCTGAAGGGTTTACATCTATCGGAAGTGAGCATATGGTATGCAAACTTCAGAGATCTATTTATGATCTAAAGCAGGCATCTAGGAGTTGGAACCTCAGATTCGATAGTACAATCAAAGAGTTGATTTACAAAGAATCCTGAGGAATCCTGTGTGTATAAGAAGGTCAGTGGGAGTGTTGTGACATTCCTGGTGCTTTATGTTGATGACATTCTACTCATTGGGAATGATGTAGGAATGTTGCAATCAACAAAGATATGGTTAGCGAGTAAGTTCTCGATGAAGGACTTGGGTGAAGCATCTTTTGTATTGGGATACAGATCTATTGAGATAGATCGAAATGATTGCTTGGTCTCACCCAGTCCACATACATTGATACCATCGTGAAGAGGTTCTCGATGGATAAGTCCAAGAGAGGACATCTACCAATGTGTCATGGCGTGTCCCTATCCAAGTCTGTCTTTCAAGACTGATGCAGAGATAGAGGCGATGACAAAGCATTCCTTACGCATCTGCGATTGGTAGCATCATGTATGGGATGATATCTACACGTCTTGACGTGGCTTTCGCACTAAGTGTAGTGAGTAGATATCAATCGAACCCTGGTCTTCCACACTGGAAAGCTGTGAAAGACATCCTCAAGGAGTTGAGAAGGACCAATAAATTGTTCTTGGTCTATGGGGTGGAGAACTAAAATTGTAAGGCTACACCGACTCTAGCTTCCAAAGCGATATCGATGAATCGAAGTCAACCTCTAGGTTTGTATTCATGCTCAATGGTGCTGCTGTCTCTTGGAAGAGTTCCAAGCAAGACAATACTGCGGATTCCAGCATAGAGGCCGAATACATTGCTGCATCGGATGCAGCAAGGGAGGCTGTTTGGATAAGGAATTTCGTCCAAGAGTTGGGCGTCATTCCTAATGGAGTTGCTCCTGTCCCGGTGTTGTGTGACAACACGGGAGCTATAGCTCAAGCAAAGGAGCCTAGGTCTCATCAGAAATCCAAACTAGTATTGAGAAAGTACCACATCCTCGGAGAGATTGTGGAAAGAGGAGATGTCACGATCGACAAAGTCGGCTCCGAACATAATGTTGTTGATCCACTAGCTAAGCCTTTACCTAGACCATTATTCGACAAGCATCGCGAATCAATGGGTTTAAAGCATAAGGGTAGTTGGCTCTAGTGCAAGTGGGAGATTGTTAGAGTAGGTGCCCGTCGAGCCAAGTGTTGGCCGAGTGTTCACAATGAAACTCTATGTATAAGCAATCTTTATTTTAATAATATTTGAAATTATTATTATGGCACATCTTTATCTGTATACCCATGCTAGTTGCATAGATAAAGCCCTTGAATATACAAATAGTAGAAAGAATATGAGATGCTCATATGATGAGTATCATGAAACTCATATTTGTAATACTGTATATTCTAAACGGTTCCTAGTCGATTCAGCCGCCACTAAGAAGGATATAGGCCGCTAGAGTTCGAGACTAGTATCTGTGATGTGAGTACCATGTTTCATTGGTAGGGGACATTGTGATGTCCGAACATGCAGATAGGTGCTCCTTGTAGAGTGCACTGAACAACCCTCCATAAGAGGACTTTCCAAGTGGTTCTCACTTATCGAGTGGAAATGTCCTAGTTTATGGTTGTACAGAATTAGTCCTTATGACCCGGGACAACATTGAGACTCTATGTGCTAGAATTACACTTTGACTTGTTTACCGACTCTCATGGGGTCATTAGGTGGCAAGGTTGGGTGTTCTGTCGAAACACATAGGAGTCGATGCATTGTAGTCGGGGATTCACCGCTTACCTTCGGGTATGGATATCCTATGTGTTATCATGTGTATGTAGATCGAAATCTCTGGCCAGAGTATGGTTGTAATTATGAAAGGTGTTTCATAGATTACACCATCGATGCAACTACGACATGACACATAGTATCGATTCATTGACAACTCTCGATAAACCAATGGTTGTCGAATCGATCGGGATATATGAGTTGAAGGGACCGTACTGTACGCTAACCATAATTGAATGGTTCTTGCAGGCACTATCATGTGATACCTAGGGAATCACGTAAGCGATGCTGCTAGGCGTTTAACGTGATTGGTTGGGTACTATCAGACTTGAGTTCTGACGTTCTTACTATCAAGGAGTTGATAAGTAAGAATGGAGCAATTGGGGTATGCTCGAATAAGGACATGTTTAGTCCGAATCACATGGAGATGTGAACCCACGGCTAGTTGTATCAATGAACCATTGAGGGCCACACAAGTGCTAGCTTTGTAAATCCCGATGAGAAGTAAAATAGTTCAATGTGTTGAACGGCTTATAAAGGAGTTTATAAGCGTAAGGAAAATTAGAAGTATGACTTCTATAAAGGAGAAAATAGTTCAAAGTGTTGAACGGCTTATAAATGTGTTTATAAGTGTAAAGAAAAATAGAAGTATGAATTCTATGAGAGAAATAAAAATTTTAATTTATGGAAGTGTTCTTAGATTAAAATTTGGCCAAGTGACTAATGTTTTTGAAAATTGTGATTTTCATAAACATTATTATGGACTAAATTAAATTAATTCAAGTGTTGAATTAATTAAACACTAGTGGGCCTAGTAGAGCCCAAATAATTAAATTAATTCAAGTGTTGGATTAATTAAATAATATTGAGTCTAGTAGAGCTCAATTAAAATAATTATTTAACTAGTGGGACTTGGGTAAATTCAAGTAATGTTTAATTAGTCTCAAATATGTTTGAGATAATTAAATTTAGTCCAAAGTTTTTAATTTGATTGAAAACTATATTATATGCATGCATGGGAGGTGAAGGGTTGGAGATTACTTTTGAATAAAATAATGGCATGGCATGCTACTTTTTGCCTTTTGCTTTTCTCACAACCAAGACAATGAATTAACTCATTCTCCTCCCTCCTCCAAGCATGATGGCCGAACTCTCCCAAAATAATTCTCTCCATTTTTCTCCATTTTTGTGTTCTTCAATTTGTTGAAGAAAACACACTTCTTTTTGAAAAATCTTCTAGTTTTTCTAGTGCAAAACTAGAAGGGGTTTACCTTGCAAGTGGTGGGCTTGATTTTTGAAGGAAAAGGGAGGTGGAGCTTGTAGATCTTCATGCCTTGAAGAGCTTTGTTGTTTGACAACAAAGTTGGAGCCATACAATCAATCTTTTAAAGATTGATAGGTAATCTTTCTTACATCCTATGTATGTTGTTTTAGTAAATATTGCACAATTTCTTGGGGTGGCCGAAAATTTGATTAAAAATTCGAAAATTTTTGCTTCCGTTGCGCTTCCGGCCACCGTAACCGGTCCGCTTTCAAGTACTTGATCTCGCAATCAAAATCATTTAGCAGATCAAGCCATCTACGTTGCCTCATGTTTAACTCTGACTGAGAGAATAGGTATTTCAGACTCTTGTGATCAGAGTAGATCTCGCATTTCTCGCCATACAAATAATGCCGCCAAATCTTCAACGCAAATACGATAGCAGCCAATTCAAGATCATGAATCGGGTATCGTGTCTCGTGTGGTTTCAGCTGTCTAGAGGCGTACGCAATCACGTGCCCTCGCTGCATAAGAATACACCCTAGCCCTCTGTGAGATGCATCACAGTACACAACGAAATCACCTGTACCAGAAGGAATCATCAAAACAGGCGCACTAGTCAGCCTCTTCTTCAGCTCAACAAAACTAGACTCACAGTCTTCAGACCACACAAACGGTGAATTCTTCTGTGTCAACTGGGTATACGGTTTCGCTATACTGGAGAAATCTCTGATAAAACGGCGGTAGTACCCTGCTAGACCCATGAAACTGCGTATCTCAGGCACAGAAGTCGGTCTCGGCCAGCTTTACTCGGATCTACTGCAATACCGTCCCTAGATATGATATGCCCCAAAAACACAACTTGTCTCAACCAAAATTCGCACTTGGACAGTTTGGCATACAACTGCTCTTTTCCCAAAATTTTCAATACCGTTCTCAGATGCTCTGCATGCTCAATCAAATTCTTCGAGTATACCAAAATGTCATCAATAAAAACAATCACAAACTCGTCTAAATATTTCTGAAAGATACGGTTCATCAAACTCATAAAAACCGCTGGTGCATTCGTCAAACCAAAAGGCATAACCACAAACTCGTAATGTCCATACCTGGTTCGGAATGCTGTCTTCGGTATGTCCACATCTCTAACTCTGAGCTGATGATATCCAGATCTCAAATCAATCTTCGAGTAAACCAAAGATCCTTGAAGCTGATCAAATAAGTCATCGATGCGAGGCAAATGTGTTGGAACTTTTCAAGTTCGCAATCTTGATTTTGATGTTAACAAAACTTGTTATTGTGTTTCTAACATATTTACTCAAGCGTGAAGTTGCAAACACAAGAAGCAAACCGAAACTGAATTCTGCACAAACTGAATTTCTGGCGAGCTTCTGTATTTTGAAGATATCTCTCAGCTGGATGATCCAAACGACAGTCCGCCAATTGGACTGATTAGAAAACTCAATTTCGAACAAGTTGTATTTCACGTCAGTTGGGCAAAATCGGATGTTATCATGGCCTAACTGATCGCTGAACTACCGAACTGATCACACGAAAACAGCAATCAGTTGGGTTTGAGCAGCTGCGGTATTTTGGTCATATCTCTCAGCTCAATTATCGAAACGAAGCGATTCAGTATGCGTTGGAAAGACAAGACAAAGATCTACAAATCATTAATAGAAGTCAAAGTCTGAATCGAAGCTTAAGATGCTGCTAAATGGCGATGAAGCTACTGGTTCTGCACAAACTGAAATCAGCTGGGCTGATTTCAGCACACCTGCTGAAAACTCAACTGAACCAGACCTGCTGAACTGAACCAGCTGCTGAAACTGAACTGAACCAGCTGAACTGACCAACTGGACCAGACTAACTGAAAGACCAGTTGAGTTGACCAGAGTTAACCAGTTGACCAGTCGGAAAAATGCCCAGTAAGCTGAATTTGACCGTTGCACTTCCCGAAACAGTACAGAAACTTTCCAACGGTCATATTCTTGTGTCTAACGTATATATCATTGTTGGGGCTTATAAATACAACATCTTGAAGTTCAAACAAGAGCTTTGGAAGTGGATTCAAAGCATGGGCACTTAGCATGAATATATCAGCTAGTTGAGAGCACAAGCCCTTGTGTGAGGAAACATTTGAGATGTACACTGTAACTGATAAATTCCTCACACACAATCACTCACACATATACAGAGAGTTTGAGCTGAAAAGTTTAGTTGAGTGAGTCTTTACACAAAGACGTAAAACATTGTGTTTGTAGTCTTTGCATATGAGACATTAAACAATATGCTGATTGTGAGGTGCTGCCTACTATCTTGAGTGCTAGGAGTTCAGTTTTAGGCAGTGGGTAAGTCCTAGCTGAATGGGTTTGTACAATGAGTTGTATAAATCAAAGTCTTCTAGTGGATCCTTCCCAAGGGGAAGAAGGGGTGACGTAGGAGTGTTTGAAATCTCCGAACATCCATAAACAAATTCGTGTCTATTTATTTATTGCATTTACTTATGATTTCCATAGTTTTAAAGATGCATTGTTGAAGCATTTTATGTGTTCTTCAAATACCAAAATATTGTACTCCAAGTGTTTGATAAAATGCTTCAACTGAATATTTTAACTCATTCAACGTGCATATATTTTAAATGGTTTACAAAATATTTATTCGATTTCTACGAAGGATTATTTCGAGTATTTTCCGCTTGGTTTGAACACCAAACTCGATTTAATTCATCGGTGTTCAATATTTCAAGAACCGAGCTATTGTAGCTCAACGATTACCCCCCCTAATCGATCCTATCAAAATGATACTTGTTCTTTACTGTTGCCTTGTTCAACTGTCTGTAATCAATACATAACCGCATCGAGCCATCTTTCTTTCGAACAAATAGCACCGGAGCACCCCAAGGTGATACACTCGGTCTGATGTATCCCTTGGACAAAAGGTCTTCTAACTGTGCTTTCAACTCTTTCAGCTCTATCGGTGCCATCCTATACGGAGCTCTCGAAATAGGAACAGAACCGGGCATAAGATCTATGCTGAAATCAACCTCTCGGGCTGGAGGTAACCCCGGTATCTCATCTGGAAATATATCTGCAAACTCACAAACTACTGTCAAATCTGCCAAAGCAGGGCTCGACTTCAGTAGATCTACTGAATAAATAAGGAACCCCTCTGCTCCTGTCTGTAACAATCTACTCATAGTCAGAGCAGATACTAAGGGAATCCGAGATCTGGAACCCTTACCGTAGAATTTCCACTCTTCTGTCAATTCAGGTCTGAATTTGACAATCTTGTGGAAACAATCTACAGTGGCCCTGTACTTGGTTAACATGTCTATACCAACTATACAATCAAAATCAGCTAAACCAAGTACTATACAATCTAGATCAATCTCATGCCCCTCAAACTGAAGCATACAATATCTAATTGTAGTCACAGATATCAAACCACTTCCCAACGGAGATGTTATAGACACTACAGTAGACATCGACTCGACAGGAAAAGAATGCAATAATGCAAAACGTTCAGAGATGAATGTAAGGGATGCACCTGTGTCTATCAACACATATGCTGGATAACAGCAAAGGAAACAATTACCTGCAATGACATCGTCTGGTGCCTCCTGCGCCTGCTCCTCTATCAGCGCAAATACCCTAGCCTGCTGCCTAGGAGGTTGATTCACTGTCTGACTACCTCCTGGTCTCTGCTGGGTCTGTGTAGATGGTGGCTAGAAGGAGTGTACAGAGGATGCCTGTCTCTCAATCTGTGGCACTGGTGCTGATGACCCTGTACTCTGGAATCGTTGTGCACCTCTCTGGGGACAAACTCTGGCAAAGTGTCCCGGTTGCCTACAGATGTTGCAGCGTCCCATAACTCCTTGACACTGCTCCGTGGCATGTCGCCCTCCGCACGAACTGCAATATGCACCACTATAATCTGAACCCTGACCTCTCTGTCGAGATCCACTTGAGCTCGATGAACTACTCCCGGATTTCTTAAACTGCTTGCCCTTAGCCTTCAGAGATTACTTCTTGCCACTACTACTAGATCCACTGTCAAATCGAGGAGGAGATGGTGGAAACTGAACGGCGGTAAGCTGTGGCTCTCTCTGTCCCTGAACACTGTAAGAAGCTCCTCGCTGCCTGATCAAGCCAGCCTCTGCTCCCTTAGCTCTGTTCAGTGCCTCTGAAAAAGTATTGGGTCTACTAGTATTTACCAAAGTAAAAATATCCGGATTCCAGCCATTTATGAACTGGTCGGCGGCCGCTTCATCATTCCCTGCCACATGAGGTGCAAAACGAAGCAAAGCAGAGAATTTAGCAACATACTCTTCGATGTTCAATGGCCCTTGTCTCAAATTTGCAAATTCTGCTCCTTTATCTTTTCGGTAGGAGATTGGGAAGAAACGCTGATAGAACTCGTCCTTGAACACCTTCCAAGTGATATCAATGCCTCGATGCTCCAAGGCTCTCTTCGTAGTCAACCACCAGCTCTTTGCAACCTCTTGCAATTGATGCCCTATCAACTTCACACGTCTCTCATCAGTATAGGCCAACGACTCGAAAAGCATCTCTACATCATCGAGCCAACTCTCACATTCAACTGCATTCTCGGTGCCTTTCAACGTCGGAGGATGGAAGGACTGAAACCTCTTCAACAAGGTCTCCATCGGTGTAGCAGTGACATCCATCTGTGTACCTGATGTGCTACCCTGCTCTGGCACCTGACCTGCTACCGGCTGTGGTACTCGTCGAGGAGGCATAAATCTGATTATCAAACTGATTAGCACACAAATTATACAATCTGTCTCAGCCCTCCTCTGATCATATACCTCTGATCGAGAATCGGTTCTGATTCAGGCTTGACATGCTGTAAATCAATTCAAATAATACAACAACATACAATAGGGAAAGCAATAAATCATGCTAGCATCCCAAAAGCAAGGAAGGAGACTCGATCTACCCCTCTCATTTTAGTCTATCTCAATCTACAGAACCTACGGCTCTGATACCACCTGTTGTGGGGACCCGGGCTCTAACTCAATTCTTTTGGGATTTATCGGATATTTGCTCGAAAATGTGGGTCAAAATTTTGCATTTAACATTAATTCAAATGTATAATTAAAACATAATCTGTCTCTATAACAATTAAACAACATAAGGTACATATGAATCTGTTTAGTACAATCATACACTAGGGTTTAAGAGTTTCAGTACAAATCTAATACCAACAACTAGTAATCTGCATCGCCCGAGATCTCCATACTGTCAACAATCTCTCATCTTCCTCGTGACCCAGATCCTGCCCCACCTGTCGCCATGCACACATACAGACACGACAACAGCCGGATAACTCCGGTGAGAACAAATCCCAGTATAAAACATGTATGCATGCAATGTAATAATCATGTACAAAAGCGTAGCATATATCAATTAACATGAAGTATAATCTACGACATGTAAAGGAATACAAATCTGTATTCAACATCTAGTTCTTGACTCGATTCATTTCTAATCTAGGGATCTCGGTATGAATAAGACGTCACTGATCTGTCACCTACCCTCTCAATCGGGGTAACTGTACGTCTTATTCCTAGACTTCGGTCAAATCTGTATCGAGTGGCTACACGTAGAGATGATCTGCTCCTACGCATCGATACACCGAACGTCTAGTTTGACAAATGTTACGCCTTAAACGCATACAAATCTCGAGGATGAGATTAATGTTTTTAATGCTGTAACATATCCCAAAGTTTTTGTTTTGATGATACCAAAACTTGGATTAAAAATGTACTAATGTTTTATATTGAGGCATGCAGGAAATTAAGAACAGGTTACGTTCGGAAGATCCGACATTCGGTTCGGACGGTCCGAAATTGTGCAATTCAGAAGCAAAATAGAAGCTGTTCGGAAGCTGCGAAGAGAGCGTTCGGACGTTCCGAAGACGTGATCGGACGTTCCGAACACAAGCAATCAAATCACTTCAATGCGGAGACAAATTGATATGACTGATTGATCGAGTAAGATTTCGGACGCTACGAAGGACATTTCGGACGCTACGAAGTGTTGAAGATTTCAAATCTCCGGAAACGCGGGAATGTTCGGACGGTACGAACTTGAGTTCGGACCTTCCGAAGCTGTTCACACACTGTCTGAAAGAACTGTTCGGAAGATACGAAGTTTGATCGGTCCCTCCGAAGCATATGTTCGGACCCTACGAAGTCAAGAACGGACGATCCGAAGTCATCCCAAAATTACGGAAATTGATTTCAATCACATCGGACGTTCCGAAGCATAAACAGAAGATCCGAACCTTGGCGTCCAAGACTAATATAAATAGGCCTTTGAGGATGCATTTTCAATTATCCCACTCCACTCTCTTGTCTCTTACAAAGCTTTCTACTATCTCTTGTGTGCGTTGATTAAAAGAGTTGTAATATCAAAAGAGTTGTAGAAAAAGAGTGAAAGTAATACTCTCGAGTGGGTTGTAAAGTTCGTGGCTATCCTTGGAGCCCTCAAGGCCAAGTAGACGCATCGAGGCGTGGTTGTAAAAGCTAGCTTGGAGCTCCTAAAGCCAAGTCGATATAGTGATACCTCGATCCTCATCGAGAAGGGGAGACGTAGACGATTCTTCGTCGAACTTCCATAAACATCTCTATCCCTCTTTACTTTACGCATTTACTTTACTACGCATTTATTTTACGCACTTACTTTACGCATTCACTTTATTTGTGATTGTCCCTCAAGTCTTCCGCTTGCAATTTTTGCAAACTCGTTTTAAAAACGCTAAAGGGCCTAAAAGAACCTATTCACCCCCCCTTTAGGTTCTTCAAGTGGTATCAGAGCAAGGTTTTTCAAAATCTTTTAAAATGGCCAATCTAGCAAGCGAGTATGCCCAAGGACAATCCACAAATCGTCCCCCTCTTTTCAATGGTACAAATTACGGATATTGGAAAAATAGAATATCTCTATACATCCAATCCGTCGATTACGACCTTTGGAAAATAACGGTGAAAGGTCCCTATATCCCCATGAAAACGGTGGATAATAAGGAAATTCCTAAGAGAATGGATGACTTCACCAAGGACGATATGAAACTTATCTCTCAAAATGCTAAAGCTATGAATATTCTTCATTGTTCTCTAGATATGAATGAATACAACCGAATCTCGGCTTGCACCTCCGCCAAAGAGATTTGGGACAAATTGGAGATTTGCCACGAGGGAACCAATCAAGTCAAAGAAACGAAGATAGACCTTCTCCAACTCAAGTACGAGACCTTTGAGATGGAACCCAAGGAGGATATCGACACCATGTTCCGGCGGCTCACCCAAATCATCAATGAGCTTGCCCAACTTGGTGAGAACTACCCAACTAAACAAGTGTGGAGGAGAGCCCTTCGAGCATTACCGGCGGAATGGGATGCAAAGCGCACGGCTATCATTGAATCCAACAAGGGAGATGCGGCATCCTACGACCTTGATCAACTTCATGGGACCCTAAAGACCCATGAACTTGAAGTATCTACCCGGAAGGAGACAAAGAAAGATGACGATAAAGTAAAGGCGAAAGGGATCGCCTTGACCAGTCAACTTGAAGATAGCGACGATGAAGAAATGGCACTCCTCACTAGAAAGTTCAAAAGATTCATGCGGAGTTCCAACTTCAACAAGAAAGACAAAAAGTTTGAGAAGGAAGTGACCTGCTACAACTGTCAACAAAAGGGTCACTATGCAAACGAGTGTCCCTCCAAGAAGAAGGCCGGCAAAGACAAGAAAAAGGCCCTTCTAGCCACGTGGAGCGACAGCGACAACGAAGAGGAGTCTACCCTATGCTTCATGGCGAAGGAAGATCATCTGACCGACTCGGATGACGACGAGGTACCCTCTTACGATGAATTACTCTCCGCTTACACTAGTATGTACAATAAGGCTAAGTCACTTAGAAATGAGAATAAGCAACTTAAAACTGAACTAGAAGCTAGGATGCATGACAACACTAAGCTCAAGACAAATCTAAGAGACTTAGAGAAAGCCTTCAACAAGTTCAATGTGAGTAGCGGTAAACTAGAAAACCTCTTGAGCATGCAAAGGTGTAACTTCGACAAAGGAGGTCTAGGATATGAAAAGAAATCAGTCAACTTCGCTAGTCTTATCGCAAAGGCAAAACCAAGAACACCACCAACATGCACTTACTGTTGTAAGATAGGCCACATAAGACCTAAATGCAAGAAACTTAGACACCAACACAACAAAAATAGTTATTGGAAATGGATCCCCAAATCCCCAACTACTACTAACCCCAAAGGACCCAAAGAAACGGGTACCAACTATCAAACTGTATCTCAACCTTGTAGGGACAAAGGGGAGACAAGTCATCGAGCACTTGGTATCTTGACAGTGGATGCTCTCGACACATGACGGGAGAAAAGAAGCTGCTACAATCCATTCGACCAAAAGAAAAGGATCGGTGGCCTTCGGAGACAACAGCAAAGGGATCATAGAAGGCATCGGCTCAATAGGTATATCTAACTCTACTATTATTGATGATGTACTTCTTGTGAAAGGGCTTAAACATAACCTCCTAAGCATTAGTCAATTGTGCGATAGGGGTTATGAAGTCAAATTCACACCACACGATTGCACTGTATCACTCACAACTGACAAAACCATTAGTTTCAAAGGTTATAGAAGTGAAAATGTTTACAAGGTCGATTTAAAGATTTCATCTTTTTCAAAAATAAAAAGCCTTGTAACATTAAATGTTGATGACAACATTCTTTGGCATAGACGACTTGGTCATGTTGGGATGAGCACCATAGAAAAACTTTTAAAACTTGACCTAGTTTCCGGAATGCCAAAGCTGAATTTAAAATTAGATTCTTTTTGTGATGCTTGTCAACTTGGTAAACACACAAAGGAATCTTTTAAAAATAAAAATTTTGTATCCACTTCTATGCCCCTTGAATTACTTCACCTAGATTTATGTGGTCCCTCGAGGACAACTAGTCTAGGAGGAAAATCTTATGCTTTTGTCATTGTAGATGATTTTTCACGTTTTACTTGGACATTGTTTTTAGCCCACAAAAATGATGCCTTTGATCATTTCAAAATTTTTGTCAAAAAGGTTGAAAATGAGAAAAATCTTTTGATCAAACAAATCCGTAGTGACCACGGAACGGAATTTCAAAATGAAAATTTTTCAATTTTTTGTCAAAGCAAAGGCATTGGTCACAACTTTTCTTGTCCTAGAACTCCTCAACAAAACGGTGTCGTTGAGAGGAAGAATAGGACCCTAGTAGAGATTGCAAGGACCATGCTATGTGAGCATTCTCTACCAAAATATTTTTGGGCTGAAGCAATGAGTTCTGCTTGTTACATCATCAATCGCGTATCAATAAGGCCAATTCTCAAGAAAACTCCATACGAACTATGGAGAGGGAGAAAGCCTAACATTTCTTACTTCCGCGCTTTTGGATCAAAATGCTTCATCCACAACAATGGTAAGGACAACCTGGGTAAGTTCGATGCTAAATCGGACAAAGGTATCTTTCTTGGTTACTCTACTTCTAGCAAAGCATATAGAGTCTTTAATAAACGTACTTTACTAGTTGAAGAATCTATTCATGTCATATTTGATGAAACTAACCCTTGCTTGCCTAGAACTGTTGTTTCTGATGATGATGATATAGATATCCTTGGCGAAAAGTTGGAGTCCACAAGCCTAGATGATGTTCCTAAAGATCAAGAGGACGCACCTCTTCCGAAGGAGTGGACTACACACAAGGATCATCCCATGGACCTCATCATTGGTAGCCCATCGAAGGGAGTATCTACTCGCTCTTCTAATATGTGCAATTATCTTGCTTTTCTTTCTCACATAGAGCCTAAGAACATAGAAGAAGCTTTACTTGATGATTCTTGGATTATTGCTATGCAAGATGAACTAAATGAATTTAGAAGGAATAAAGTTTGGAATCTTGTACCTAGACCCACTGATAGACCTGTCATAGGAACTAAATGGGTATTTAGGAACAAGTTAGATGAGCATGGTACAATCACTAGAAATAAAGCTAGGCTAGTAGCTAAAGGATATAGTCAAGAAGAGGGAATTGATTATGATGAGACTTATGCCCCTGTTGCTAGACTAGAATCCATTCGCATGCTACTTGCTTTTGCTTGCTCTAGAGACTTTAAATTGTTTCAAATGGATGTTAAAAGTGCTTTTCTTAATGGTGATTTGAAAGAAGAAGTGTATGTTGAGCAACCTATTGGTTTTGAAGATGTGCACTTATCTGATTATGTGTATAAACTTGATAAGGCTTTGTATGGTTTGAAACAAGCTCCTAGAGCTTGGTATGAGAAATTATCTACCTTTTTGCTGTCTAATGGTTTTTGTAGAGGTAAAGTTGATATTACCTTATTTACCTTGACTAAAAATAATGATTTGCTGATAGTACAAATATATGTAGATGATATTATTTTTGGTGCTACTAATGAACACTTGTGTAGAGATTTTTCTAAGCTTATGCAGGATCACTTTGAGATGAGCATGATGGGCGAGCTCAACTACTTCCTTGGTCTCCAAATCAAGCAATGCAAGGATGGTTTCTTTGTCAACCAAGGAAAGTACATCAAGGAGATGCTAAAAAAGTTTGGGATGGAGTCTTCCAAAGCCTCATCCACACCTATGAGCACGACAGTCAGACTCGACAAAGATGAGGGAGGTAAACCTGTTGACCAAAAGTTATTTCGTAGCATGATTGGCTCCCTACTCTATGCGACTGCTAGTAGACCTGACATTATGTTTAGTGTTTGCTTGTGTGCACGATTTCAATCATGTCCAAAGGAATCACACTTATTCGCCTTAAAACGCATTTTCAAATATCTTTCAAATACTCCAAATCTCGGATTATGGTATTCTAAGAACTCATTTTTCGATTTAAAAGCTTACTGTGATGCCGACTTTGGAGGATATAAGGTGGATAGAAAGAGCACTAGTGGAACTTGTTTCTTTTTGGGAAATTGCTTGGTGTCATGGTTTTCTAAAAAGCAAAACTGTGTTGCACTTTCAACGACCGAGGCCGAGTATATGGCTGCCGGTAGTTGTTGTGCACAAATTCTTTGGATGAAGTATCAATTACTCGACTATGGTGTTACTTTTTCAAAAATTCCAATCTTTTGTGATAATACAAGCACCATATGTCTAACAAAGAATCCAGTTCAACATTCTCGTACTAAACATATTGACATTCGACATCATTTCATTCGTGATCACATTGAGCAAAATGATGTTGAACTTCACTATGTTGACACCAAGAATCAAATTGCTGATATTTTTACAAAACCACTAGATGAATCTACTTTTACTCGTTTGCGTGGTGAACTTGGCATGATTGAGTTGTAAACACTAGTCGAATACTCTCGTACATATTTGTTAAATTGAGGGGGAGTATTATTAATGTGAGCATTATAATGTCGGATAATACAAATTAATTGTATTTATCCATAATTATGGCTCAACATTCATTTATGTGCTAAATATTTTAAATTTTAGGTGTTCCTCATCTTGGCTACTTCGGAATCACCGCTCCTATTCGGATGCTCCGTTTCACCTCGGATCCACCGAACGTGTTCGGATCGTCCGAACCTGACCATAGGTTCCAGAACCTCCGATTCCCTCTTCGGACCATCCGAACAAACATCGGATCGTCCGAACTCCTTCCGATGTCATTTAATGTTCGCGCCTTCCCATGCCTGATTGTCAGACTTCGGACCCTCCGTTCTAGGATCGGATCGTCCGAGTATTAATCGGATCGTCCGAACCTCCTGCCAGCAAACCGTTCCGTTCACATTCCGGACCTTCCGAACGCATGTTCGGACCGTCCGAACATGGCCTATAAATAGGCGTTCGGATCCTCTGATTTATTTGCCAATTCACATCTTCTTTCTTTCCCCACACAAAACACTCACTACTCACTATGCCTCCGCGCCGTAACGTAGCTGGCCGAAATGTTCGCCCTCGTCACGGTGCCTTTCACCATGATCTTACCCAACCACCCAACCCTCGTCCTACCCCACCTGAATTCGAAACCCGTAACATTCTGCCTGGTCGTACCCTTCACACCGATTACCTTCGTGCAAATTTCTTTACGTTGATTACTCTTATTGAGTCTCAACGTTGGGGAAACTTTTTCCTACCTTCCGTACCCGATCTTATCTACCCTTCTCTCATGCATCAGTTCTATGCGAACTTTTCCTTAGTTCTTGGTGGTGATGACACTCGTGTTGTTACCATTGTTCAGGGTCGGTTCATTTCTTTTTCTACCGCCGACCTCTCCACTTGGTTCGATCTTCCTCGAGACGGACCGAGTGAGTTCTTTTCTCAGTCTTGGACTGAGAATGACCCTACTTTTGATCGAGTCACTGCCTTGACCACCATCTTCGGTCGTCCGCCTACTCCTGCCGATGACCGTCCTCATGCGAAGGACCTTTCTCCTCAGCTTCAACTTGTTCTGAAGCTCATCACTTCTTCTATTGTTCCTCGCAGTGGAGACCTCTCCACTTGCAAATATCTCGATCTGTACATTCTCTATTATTTAGTCTCCCAGCGTCCTTTTAACCTTCCCCGTTTTCTTATGTACGCCATGGAGTACGCGGCTTCTTCTACTCGCGTCTCTTTTCCATTTGGCCGGTTCATTAACCGGATTCTAGCCCATCTGGGCATTGACTTTACAGATGAAGAATCCTTATCTATTTCTCCTCGCGAGACTATCGACCATGATACTGTTGTTAAGATGGGACTCTCTTGGAATCCCGTCTTATCCTCTTGGGTCATCGACAAGGATCGCATCTTTGCGTCCTATCGTCCGACCGAACACTTTCATGTTCCCTTCGGTCTCCTTCCTCCTCACGTTCAGACGAGAGGATTTCCCGCTGGTCCCCCTACTACGGGTACCACTCCTACCCCTTCGGTTGATATTCCCTCTTCATCCCATCAGCGTGTTCCCGACCCTATTAGCACTCCTTTGATGACCATGGATGACCTTCCTCATGGCTTCACTCCGCCTGCTCCCTCTGGACCCTACGATCGGATTTTCGAGTATCTCGAGCGATTGGAGACTCGTTTCGACACTCGTTTTTCTCTTTTAGAGTCTACCTTAGAGCGCCATCATACCGAGACTTCTTCGCGTCTGGATTCCATCGAGGCTGAGATGAGGAGACATAGAGAGTCGCGGGATGCGGATTCTTAGATTATGTTTTTGTTATTTTATCTTTATGCATCATTGTATAAAAGACTTGCATTTATTAGTGGATATTTTACCTGTTTATTTGTCTCTCTTTATGCTTATGTCTTTTTGCTTATCACAAAAAGGGGGAGAATTTATTTGGTTAAAATTGCTATTAATTGGTTATTAAATTCGCCTTAATTCAACCTCTTAGACTTGTTATTTGATTAAGGGGGAGTTATTTAATAACCATTTCGATTATGTTGATTATTGTTATCTCAATTTTTAACCAAGTTTTGTGATCATCAAAAAGGGGGAGATTGTTACGCCTTAAACGCATACAAATCTCGAGGATGAGATTAATGTTTTTAATGCTGTAACATATCCCAAAGTTTTTGTTTTGATGATACCAAAACTTGGATTAAAAATGTACTAATGTTTTATATTGAGGCATGCAGGAAATTAAGAACAGGTTACGTTCGGAAGATCCGACATTCGGTTCGGACGGTCCGAAATTGTGCAATTCAGAAGCAAAATAGAAGCTGTTCGGAAGCTGCGAAGAGAGCGTTCGGACGTTCCGAAGACGTGATCGGACGTTCCGAACACAAGCAATCAAATCACTTCAATGCGGAGACAAATTGATATGACTGATTGATCGAGTAAGATTTCGGACGCTACGAAGGACATTTCGGACGCTACGAAGTGTTGAAGATTTCAAATCTCCGGAAACGCGGGAATGTTCGGACGGTACGAACTTGAGTTCGGACCTTCCGAAGCTGTTCACACACTGTCTGAAAGAACTGTTCGGAAGATACGAAGTTTGATCGGTCCCTCCGAAGCATATGTTCGGACCCTACGAAGTCAAGAACGGACGATCCGAAGTCATCCCAAAATTACGGAAATTGATTTCAATCACATCGGACGTTCCGAAGCATAAACAGAAGATCCGAACCTTGGCGTCCAAGACTAATATAAATAGGCCTTTGAGGATGCATTTTCAATTATCCCACTCCACTCTCTTGTCTCTTACAAAGCTTTCTACTATCTCTTGTGTGCGTTGATTAAAAGAGTTGTAATATCAAAAGAGTTGTAGAAAAAGAGTGAAAGTAATACTCTCGAGTGGGTTGTAAAGTTCGTGGCTATCCTTGGAGCCCTCAAGGCCAAGTAGACGCATCGAGGCGTGGTTGTAAAAGCTAGCTTGGAGCTCCTAAAGCCAAGTCGATATAGTGATACCTCGATCCTCATCGAGAAGGGGAGACGTAGACGATTCTTCGTCGAACTTCCATAAACATCTCTATCCCTCTTTACTTTACGCATTTACTTTACTACGCATTTATTTTACGCACTTACTTTACGCATTCACTTTATTTGTGATTGTCCCTCAAGTCTTCCGCTTGCAATTTTTGCAAACTCGTTTTAAAAACGCTAAAGGGCCTAAAAGAACCTATTCACCCCCCCTTTAGGTTCTTCAACAAATCTGTCAATGATTCCTATCTAAAAGGCTTGAATATAAATCTATAAACAAAGCATAATCATAATCAAATATAAATAACAATCTAGTATGTGATTTAGGGAAACTCGTATCAAATCTGAATCGAGTTGTGCAATCCCGTGAACACATGAATTATACCTTTCTTTGCACAATGTCTGTCGAGATCTTGAAGTCGGAATGTCGAGTCTGACAATAATAACTCTGAAAGGCAATGTAGACATACATTTTATCAATATACATCTCAAGCAACTCCTATACAAATCAATACTTGGTTTTGATACAATTTGACGGCATAACGGCGTAGTCTCGCGATACCGATAACTCAAACAATAATAATCTCTCATCAAAACCCAATGTAACATGCTCAATTCTTCCCATCCAATTCGATATACATGCTGGAATTTCGAAATAATAGCACACGACATCCGTAATTCGATCCGGTAGCGAATATATCAAGTTCAACATATCAAGAACATAATATAAAGCTCAACTCTGAATTTCTTTCAACATGCATATTTCGAAACATGCTGCAAGGTAATAAAAAGTATACCCTTTTGAAGCTTATGATGCAAGGAACAAGAATCTATGCTTGAATCAAACTTTGGATGGTTAAATCTTGCAAAATCTTGCCTTTAAACCTTGAAGAAGCTTGAAGATAGTGAAGGGATTCTCGATTCAGTCTGCTGGAGAGGAAAAATGAAGACTCAGCACACAATATATATATATATATATACCCTGCCATGTGTCAACTAAAGAAACAAAGGTGGCATTTTCGCATGCAGCACCGCGGGTGCGCTTAGCTCTCGGCCTCATCTTCATTTCCAGCAATTCGACGACCGCGGGTGCGCTGGGTTTTTCACCGTGGGTGCGGTGTCTCTTCGGCCTGCATCACTAAATTCTGAATACTGCACCGCGGGTGCGGTATGGCTTCGGCCAGACTTCATAATCCTGATATTCTTGACCGCGGGTGCACTCCTACTCTAGGCGCGGGTGCGGTCTATTCAATTTCAAAATTCTGATTTTTATGTCATGCATTCTCATATCTTCACATCTAACATCAATGACAACTGATAATTCTCGAGCCTTACACATTATTTGAAAGAGAGAAAAATTGGACAATCTTTTGTAGAATAATCACTTGTATCACATATGTGATAAGAAATTCTTGGACAAATTTTAATTGACCACTATTTTTCATTTCAAGTGCTTCTAATTTTCTTGCCAATGATGCAAATATGGATTGGAGATCATGTTCATCCTTGAGGGTACACATACCTCCACCAGATGTGAGAGATTGAATCTTGTTTGATGGTTCAATTGTGCCTATAATGTTTGAATTTTGAGCATTTTTAGCTAATGAATCGAGATATTCAATTCTCAGTTGAATCTTTATCTTCAAATATTCTTTTACACATAAATTAAATTATTTGTCTATCTTTAGCTGTCAGACCTTCATAAAACTGATAAACAACTCTCCAAGTTTCAAAACCATGATGTGGACAAAGATTAAACAATTATTTATATCCATCCCAATATTGATAAAAAAAAAAAATTCCTCTTGTTTTTGAGTGAAAGTGATAATTTTCTTTTTGAAAGAATTTGTTTTATGAGATAGAAATTTTTTCAAAAAAAATTGTTGTTGCAATTCATCCCAAGATCGAATGGTCCCGATGTAAGATTTTATAGCCAAGTTTTATCTTTATCTTTTAAAGAAAAAAGAAAAAATTTAAGTCGAATGGTATTCGTGCTACAATTAAAATCATTATATGTGTTGCACACTTCTTCAAACTCTTGTAAATGCATGTATGGATTTTTAAAATCTAAACCATGAAATTTAGGTAAAAATTGAAAAATGTCATGCTTAAAATTAAAATGAGATGCATCGAGGTGGGGGGGGGGGGGGGGGGGGGGGGGGGGGATTTGGACTAAACATGAAGGTGCACTAATTCATGTAAGATTCATGTGATCTCTAAGTGCTCTTCCTCTATCATGATCATGTTGATATTGAGTTTCATTATTTACTTCATGCTCGAATTGGTCGGTTGGTTCCTCCATGTTTTGTAAAATAGAAGGTTGTTTCGAATGAGTCTATTACTAAGTAAACGTGACCAAATGCTCATGCAAATGCAAAATAAAAAAAAAAAAAACTCACAAAAAAATAAAAATTTTAAAATAAAAAAATAAAAATTATAAACAAAAAATAGACTTGAAAATAAAATATACTTCCCCGGAAACGACGCCAAAACTTGCCACAACTTTGAGGCTTGCACTCTCAAGAGAAAGTTGTCCACAAGTATTATAATACAGTGAGTCTGAATGTCGTATCCACATGGAAGCTAAGATAATTACAATTCCACTATAATGTATTTTTTTTGTTTTTTTCATTATTTTATCCTTAGATGATTTTTATATGTCTAAATTAAATAGTCGAGATAAAAGGATCTTGATATTTAAATAAAATTGAAATAAATGAACATAATTAGAATCTACTAAATAAAATGGTTCCAATATATTAAATAGTCATTATTTATATTATTGTTATATATTATTCTCTTATTAATATATTATATAAACAAAAACTTATAAATGTTGTTTATTGAGCTATATATTTGTAAGCACCAAATCAAGATAAACATTTTAAATGGTTGGTAATATCAAACTAACATTTAAATGGTACCAAAAATTCAATATTATGATAATATTTATATATAGTTAATCAAAATAATCACTTTAAATTGTTGGTAATACCAAACTAATATTTAAATGGTGCCAAGAATTTTGGTGTAACATATAATATAAATAAATAAAAAAACTCCCACTTATTAGTAGTGTATAAAAATGTTTAAATAAAAGAAAATAAATATAACATAAAAAATAAATAATGATTCAATAACTAAAGATTATTACTTTATTATCATACCGAGAGTGTTACCTTTTCATCTCGACTTTAGAAGATTAGCTACTCATGATGAAAATAAAGAACTTGGAATAAATACTTAACATGATAATTTTATTAAGGAAATAAATAAAGAGAGAAAATCTATGAACTCAATTTTTTTTTCATTAAATGAGGGATGATTACTTCATCACAATACACTCCTATTCATTGGCCAATTTGGGGAGACAAAAGAAAATAAAATATTATTTTTCTTATAATTGGTTCAATTTTTCTTAATGAACGGCCCAAGTCTTTATTATATCTTGCACTCCGTCTTTGACAATCTTGCCAATGGATTTGATTCTTCCACAAAAAAATTGTTGTTTATACTTGAGTTTTCTAAATTGTGGTAAAAAAAAAAACTATATTTTTTTAAATATGTATTTTGACAGATATGGTCAAAATACTCAAACTTGGTAAACTATAATTTCATTGATACCACTTTCACTTGCTGCTCAATTTGAGCTCGATTGTGAGAAGAATTTTATCCCAAGATTTTCGTCAATATTGTGGACATTGAGATCAACTTTATACATGTCAACTTATTCTCATTTGTCAATCTAAAGTTGTGCTTGTTTTTCCAAAAATGTAAAAATAACAAAAACAATACAGTTATACAATACATATATCAATTTATTAATAAACTTAAATATTTAATATACTTTAATCTATAAAATATTATACAAAAAATTTAATAAATATACATTTTTTATATTAGTCACCCTCAATGAAATATTTATAAGCTTTGATTTTGGATCACATCAGGAATTCCGCTCATATTAGGATTTATAATCTTAATCACATTAAGATTCCTATTTCATTAAATAATTAAAATTATCATGTTTTATAAATCATGCAAAGTCAACTCTTGATTTTGCATGATGTATATATAGATAAATGTATATGTAAAATCAAATAACTATTATTTAATTTTTAATTGATTGTTAATCAATTAATTAATCAATTCTAGAAACCTCTAAAATATTTTATTAAAATAATGTGCATATAGTCACTACTACTAAATTTTTTAGTTAATTAGTAAATTTTTAATTTACAAAATAAATAATTACTCTGATCAAAGATTAAATAGCGCCGATGTACCGATGGTAGAAATCTTATTCATATAATGAAAATAAAATCAAAAATCAAAATTTTCATTGATCCATTTTTTTTGCGGTTGTCAGTTTTGTGAACTCTTTCACCAAAGCAGAGATTTTCACTCTCCTCATTTAATTACCAGTTAAACTAACTTTCACAACTTCCAATACATGAAATCAACTTATAAACTCATTTATAAGTAATTTGTTTGATCTCCATCAAACTACAATTGCCAAATTCAACTCCTTGAACTCAACTATCTAAATGAGAATACAAAATTTGATACTTGTGTGACCCTCAATGGTTTAGGGATACAGCTAGTAGTGGGTTCACAACTTCATGTGATTCAAAATAACATTTATTATTCAGGCTTACCCTAATTAGCCAAATCTTTTCGTCAATACCTTGATCAAGAATGTCAGAACTCAAGTCTGATTGCACCAATCAAATCATAGTAAAAGTGTATAATAACATCACCCCATGATCCCCTAGTTATCTTGATAGTATCTGCAATAACCTTAATTTATGGTTAGTGTACAATATGTTCCCTTCAACTCATATATCCCGATCGAATTTAATCATTGATATATTGAGATTTGCATATGAACTCGATAACGATGTGATTTATCTTTTAGTAATAATAGCGACATCATCTATAGGTAAACGGTGAATCCCTGGCTACAATTTATTGGCTCTTACGTATTTCGAAACTACACCCAACATCGTCATCTGATGACCCTCAAGGAGTCAGTAAGCAAATCAAAGTGCATGTAAGTACATAGAGCCTTTATGTTATCCTAGGTCAAAAGACTAATATGTACAACCATAACTGTAGTCTATTCCACTCGATAAGTCATAACCACTTGAACAGTCCGAGGGAAGGTTGTTCAGTGCATCATCAAATGATCACTCATCTGTATGAATAGACATCTCCATACCCTTACCAATGAAACATGGCGTTTACCCCACAGATGTTAGTCTTAAGCTCAAGTCATCTTTATCTTTATTTTTGGAGGCTGATTTGACTAGGAACTTGTTTAAAATATACGATACACTTTCTAATGAGTTTATTGATTTTACGTTGAGAGACAGACCTCATGGTACCTATAGTATATTCAAAGATTTTATTTATGCAGTTTGCACGTGTATACATATAATGTAAATGTCATAATTAGATAAAAAACTTAAAATATTATTAAAATAAAGATTGTTTTACATAAGAATCAATAAAGTTCAAGCCACAAATTTACTTGCTAAACAACTATTCTAACACTATAATCAAAAATCACAATCTCTATATATACATATACAGAAAGAGAGTGTATGATATGTTATATTTCATAGAATTTGTCAACCTTTATAATAAATTTACACTTAATTTGGTGAAAAAAAATCATAATATTTTGTCAGACTAAAATTAAATAGTAGTTAATAATAGGAAGGATAAATCAAAGGAATTCAGTATTCCTCTCATTTGTTCAAGTGTTAGAAAGATGGACATCTGCTCTAATTTTTTCTTATTCCTCGTAGTATTCGTTGACCCTTTTAATACTCTTTAAAATACACTAATTTGTCAAATCCAAATGTTATTGGTGGTGATAGAGTAGGTTTCAAAATTTGAGTTGTAACACATCTTATATACATGTGTCTTATTTATTTTTTTTTAAAAAGTAGCGTCTTAATATATATAAAATTTTAATTTAGTAAACAATTTCAAAGTTGTAAAGAGGCAAATTCTAAAAAACCTCTTCAAGATTTTCGAATATTTTTTATTTGCAAAAAAAAAAAAATCAAAAGTTTATTGTATGTACTTGGGTAATCTTTGAACTATATGATGAGATAAATAAAAGATGTATAATCGGAAAGATGAAAAAATGAAAGACGAAACATAAAATATAATATAAAAAAACTTATGATGTTTGATATGATATTATAATTTTGGATTAATTTTATTTATTATATTCTATTTACCATAGTTTACACGTCTTGTGTTAAGCAATTATGTAAAGTCTTTTGCTGGATTATTTTTTTTTCTTGAGCGCTGAGAAAACATGGAATTTTATTTTTTTTAAAATTTCTTGATTCAGAAAAAATTATGTAAAGTCTTTCTAATACAACCTTCACTGAACCAACCTCCTATTTCCACTTTCACCTTAACATCTCTGGGCCTCGCTCCTTTTTCATGCTTTTATGAAAAAAAAATAATAATTGATGATTTGTCTCGAGCTGTCTTCACTGTGTGTAAGGAGTGAGATTTTATGTTATCTTAGTCAAAGAATTAACCTTTTGTCAAGAAAGGGATTATTGAAAATTCAAGCCTTATTTGTGTTCAAACCATTCTTCAAAGTTTGGTTCAAAGTTAGCTACCAAACTTTGAAAATGCATCCATCATTCACACTTCACCAGACCCAAAAATTTTCCTATAAATAGCCATGCATTTGCATTCATTCATCCATCCCAAGACAAGCAAAAACACAAGCATTTGAGTGTTGTATAGCCTAGTCATTTAGATAAATTTTGGTATGCTCTGTGGTTGCGGCAATGTCTGATTTTCCACATCAGAAAGAATTTTCTATGTGATTAGAATTGTGCGAGTTCCACTTTTAAAGTGAGATTGAGTGTGTGTCATCCAAGAATAATTTATTCTTGAAGTTCTTGGTGTCCCCTAAGTTGTTCTAGGGAGAGTTGTTGTTATCTTCTATTGTTGTAGGAACGATTTGTACCCATTATTGATATAGTGAAGATTTCTTTTGTTGGACTTCGGTCTCGTGGTTTTTCCCTAATTTGGGTTTTCCACATAAAAAATCCTTGTGTCGTTTTCTTCATAATTATTATCATTGTTGATATCGTGAAAATATTTTGATCCGATATTACCGCTAAAGGGAAAAGAATCAACTCTTCTGTTGTAAGAAAAGTTATTTGTCTATCTTTCCCAACAAGTGGTATCAGAGCCACAATAAGATACATGGAAGAATCCATTGGAGGGATGTTTAAACTCAGCGGATCAAATTATTCCATATGGAAGGCAAGTATGTTGGACCTGCTATATTGCAAAGATCTGTATTTTCCATTGAGTGGTGATAGTACCAAGCCAGAAAACATATCAAATGAAGAATGGACTATACTGCATCGAAAAGATGTCGGCTTCATACGACGTTTTATCGAACACAGTATCTTTCATCACTTCACGAATGAGAATAAAGCTGATGCTCTGTGGACCAAAATTGAAGCTATGTTTGAGAGAAAGAATGCCTTGAACAAAGCTTCGATTATCAGAAATCTTGCACGACTGAGATACAAAGAAAATGCAAATATGACAAATCATCTGAATGCTTATCAGGGTCTAATCAACCAATCTATCACCATAAATATTACCCTGGATGACGAAGTTACGACACTATTATTACTGAGCTCCTTGCCAGATAGTTGGGATACTCTTGTGGTGTCGCTCAGTAATTCTGCTCCTGATGGAAAACTAACATTACAAGCAGTCAAAGATTGTCTTCCAAATGAAGAGTCCAGAAGAAATGAGCAAGAAGCCAACTCTGATACTAAGGCATTAGTTACAGAAATCGTTGATAATCGAGGAAGAAGTTACACCAGAGGACCTCATAAAGGAAGAGACAAATCCAGAGGAAAGTCCAAGACCAGAAAAGAATTCAAGTGTCATTATTGTGGAGGTCCAAATCACTATGAAAGAGAATGCAGAAAAAAGAAGAGAGATCAAAGGAATGTGACAAAGTCGGAAGAGAAAGACACAACTGCAGTTACATCTGATGGAGATATTATCATCCTTGGTGATGATGCATGTATCAGTATATCATACCAGCAAACTGATTGGATTATTGACTCGAGAGCTTCATATCATATTACTCCACTCAGAGATATGTTTGCGTCCTACTCAAGTGGAAACTTTGGCAAAGTTAGAATGGCCAATCAAGGTTTGACTGAGGTCGTTGGTATGGGGAGCATTGTCTTGGAGACAGATACAGGGTGTCATCTCATTCTCAGAGATGTTCGACATGTTCCAGATATTCGATTTAACATCATATCTACAGGCAAGCTTGATGATGATGGTTGTTCCAGTCACTTTGGTGAAGGAAAATGGAAACTCACCAAAGGATCTCTTATTATTTCTAGAGTTATAAAGAAAAATTCTCTTTACTTCATGCAAGCAAAATTATCAAATGGAGAGGTTCATGCATCTACAAAAACCTCATCCATTGAGTTGTGGTACAAGAGACTTGGACATATTAGCCAGAAGGGAATGTAAAATTTGGCTAAGAGAAAACTCCTTCCTGAAGTATCTGGTATGCATTTGGAAACTTGTGTTGATTTTTTGGCCGGAAAACAACACAGAGTTGCATTTCAAAGTTTTTCTTCATCAAGAAAAACTCAACGCTTGGAGTTAGTGCACACAGATTCGTGTTACATGAAAGACAGAACTCTCGGTGGTGCGCTGTATTTTGTGACCTTTATTGATGATTTCTCACGAAAGGTCTGGTGCTTTGCGCTGAAATCTAAAGATCATGTCCTTGAGGTCTTTAAGCATTTTCACGCAAAAGTTGAAAGAGAAACATGAAAGAAACTGAAGTGTATTCGTTCTGACAATGGTGGTGAATACAGGGGTCCGTTTGAGCAATACTGTATAACTCATGGTATCAGGCTTGAGAAAAGTGTTCCAAAAACCCCTCAGCATAATGGTCTAGCTGAGAGAATGAACAGGACAATTTGTGAAAGGATAAAGTGCATGTTATCACACTCCAAATTGCCCAATTCCTTTTGGGGCGAAGCTATGAGAACTGCAATTGATTTGATCAACCTTTCTCCATTAGCTTCGTTAGATGGTGATGTTCCTAACAAAGTTTGGACAGAGAAATATGTCTCATACAAACACTTGAGAGTGTTTGGTTGCAAAGCCTTTGTTCATATACCAAAAGATGAAAGATTCAAGCTTGATGATAAATCCAAAAAGTGCATATTTTTGGGTTATGGCCATGAAGAGTTCGGATACAGATTATGGGATCCATTGAATCAAAAGATTGTTAGAAGCCGAGATGTTGTATTCCTCGAAGATTAAGTTGGTTCTGATGTGGAACACAACAAACAATCACAATCATCCAATTCAAAAATTCCGGTAAATTTAGATCCAATTTATTTCCCCTCAATTCAGGATCACATAGGAGAAACACAAACTGAGCATGACGAGATAGTTGAGCCAATAGATGCTCAAGACAACTCTTCAACTCTACCTTCAGAAACAGATATCAGAAGGTCCACAAGACAAAGAATACCTTCTACGAGATACAACCCACATGAGTATGTGATGATCAATGATAGCGGAGAACCAAAGAGTTTCAAAGAAGTTGTATCAAGTACACAAAAAGATAAGTTGATTGAAGCGATGAAAGAAGAGATGCAATCGCTTCATGAAAATCACACCTACAACTTAGTAAAGCTACCAAAAGGTAAGAAAGCACTCAAAAATAAATGGGTTTACAGGTTGAAGACTGAAGAAAATAAATCACGGCTAAGGTACAAAGCGAGGCTAGTTGTAAAGGGTTTCAGCCAGAAGAAAGGTGTTGATTTTGATGAAATTTTCTCACCAGTGGTGAAGATGTCCTCTATCAGAGTTTTTTTGGGACTTGCGGCTAGTATGGATCTGGAAATAGAACAACTTGATGTTAAGACTGCATTTCTTCATGGTGATCTAGATGAAGAAATATATATGGAGCAACCTGAAGGATTCATAGTTAAAGGCAAAGAGGATATGGTGTGTCGACTAAACAAAAGTCTGTACGGGTTGAAACAAGCTCCAAGACAGTAGTACAAGAAGTTTGATACATTCATGATGAATCATGGATACAACAGAACCAGTTCTGATCATTGTGTATTCGTTAAGAAATATGATAAGAATGATATCATCATATTATTGTTGTATGTTGATGATATGTTGATCATTGGTCATGATCCAAGCAAGATAGAAAAACTTAAGGGGGATCTTAACAAGAATTTTGCAATGAAAGACTTAGGACACGCAAAACAGATTCTTGGAATGAAGATATCTAGGGATATGGCAAATAAGAAACTATGGTTATCTCAAGAACAATACATTGAGAAAGTTCTTGAAAGATTCAAAATGGATAAAGCAAAGGCTGTTGGTACTCCACTTGCAGGTCATTTCAAACTAAGTTCCATTCTATTTCCCACAAGTGAGGAAGAAAAGAAAGAAATGGAAAGAGTTCCTTATGCTTCAGCAGTCGGCAGTTTAATGTATGCGATGGTATGTACAAGACCTGACATTGCTCATGCAGTTGGCATGGTAAGTCGATTTCTCTCGAATTCTGGCAAAGATTATTGGTCAGCAATGAAATGGATATTCCGATATCTGAGAGGTACTTCTAGGCTTTGTTTGAGATTCGGAACTAGTCAAACTGTGTTAGAAGGTTATACTGATGCAGATATGGATGGTGATGTTGATTCTAAAAAGTCCACATCCGGATACTTGATGAAATTTGCAGGGGGAGTAGTCTCATAACAATCAAAACTTCAAAAGTGTGTGGCATTGTCCACAACAGAAGCCGAGTACATAGCCACAACTGAAGCATGTAAAGAACTACTATGGTTGAAGAAGTTTCTATGAGAGTTAGGCTTAAGACGACAAATTTACGCTCTACTGTGATAGTCAGAGTGCAATTCATCTGAGTAAGAACTCCGGTTTACACTCAAGGTCAAAACATATTGATGTAAGGTATCATTGGATCCGAGATCCAATGAACGAGAAATTGTTACATCTTGAAAAGATACATACCGATGATAATGGTTCTGATATGTTTACGAAGTCATTGTCCAAAGAAAAGCTGGAAAACTGTAGAAATTTGGCAGGTCTGTTTGAATCTACAAAATGAAGCTTGAGAGGGAGAATTGTTGAAAATTCAAGTCTTGTTTGTGTTCAAACCATTCTTCAAAGTTTGGTTCAAAGTTAGGATACCAAACTTTGAAAATGCATCCATCATTCACACTTCACAAAACCCAAAATTTTTCCTATAAATAGCCATGCATTTTCATTCATTCATCCATCCCAAGACAAGCAAAAACACAAGAATTTGAGTGTTGTATAGCCTAGTAATTTAGATAAATTTTAGTATGCTCTGTGGTTGCGGCAATGTCCGATCTTCCACATCAGAAAGAATTTTCTATGTGATTAGAATTGTGCGAGTTCCACTTTGAAAGTGAGATTGAGTGGGTGTCATCCAAGAATAATTTATTCTTGAAGTTCTTGGTGTCTCCTAAGTTGTTTTAGGGAGAGTTGTTGTTATCTCCTATTGTTGTAGGAACGATTTGTACCCATTATTGATATAGTGGAGATTTCTTTTGTTGGACTTCGGCCTCGTGGTTTTTCCCTAATTTGGGTTTTCCACGTAAAAAATCCTTGTGTCGTTTTCTTCATAATTATTATCATTGTTGATATCGTGAAAATATTTTGATCCGATATTATCGCTAAAGGGAAAAAAATCAACCCTTCCGCTGTAAGAAAAGTTATTTAGCTATCTTTCCCAACAGGGATCCACCCCAAACTAGGCCATCCAAGGGACATGGCCTCCTTCGGAGCATCACTCGTGGTATAATATTGATACAGGAAAATTACAATTTTGGTAATAGATATTGACAAATTTCAGTTTTGAGATCTATATATATCAATTAATGATATTTTTATTCATTTCGGTTGCATGTCTCTAGTTCCAAGGTACATACATTGGAACCAATCCGATCTATTACTCGATTCGTTAGTGGATGGATCGTATATGACATGTTCCAAACTAGCTTACCCCTTATTAAATAATAATAATAATAATAATAATAATAATAATAATGGAGCAAAATTATGTTTTATTAAAGTACTTTGAGTTTTAAAAAAATGCATTGATGAGATCAATTAGGGGGAAATCGTTGAGCTACAATAGTTTGGTTCTTGAAATATTGAACACCGATGAATTAAATCAAGTTTTATACGAAATCAAGCGGAAAACACTCGAAATAATCCTTCGTAGAAACGTATTAAATATTTTGTAAAGCATTTAAAATATATGCAAGTTGAATGAGTAAAAATATTTTAGTTGAAGCATTTTATCAAACACTTGGTATGCAATATTTTGGTATTTGAAGAACACATAAAATGCTTCAACAATGCATCTTTAAAATAATGGTAATGATAAATAAATACAATAAACAAATAGACACGAATTTGTTTATAGATGTTCGGAGACTTCAAATTCTCATATGTCACCCATTCTTCTCCTTGGGAAGGATTAACTAGAAGACTTTGATTTATACAAATCTTTGTACAAACCCATTCATCTAGAACTTACGCTACTGCCTAACTGAACTCCTAGCACTCAATATTGTAGGCAGCACCTCACAATCAGCATATTGTTTAATGTCTCATATGCAAAGACTACATACACAAGTTTATTGTCTTTGTGCAAGACTCACTCAACTAATCTTTGTAGTTCAAATCTCTTGTATATGTGTGAGTGATTGTGTGTGAGGAATTTATCCTTTACAGTGTACATTTCAAATATATCCTCACACAAGGTGATGGATCGTTTTAGCGCCTTCGAAGGCATTTCGCACACAACAACCTTCAATGAGCTTCAATAGCTCGTGTTCTAAGAATATTAAAACCGATGAATTAAATCGAGTTTGGTTTTAAACCAAGCGGAAGAAACTCGAAGTAATCCTTCGTAAAGAAAACTGAAATGTTAGAAAATATTTTAACTTGTGTAAACTGACTAACTGAAAGAACACACATTAGTTTTTGCATTCTTGTATTTCAGTTATGGTAACAACTGAACACACAAACACTCTAACTAAACAAAACAATTTTAAAGCGATAGATAATCAGTTAAATACACAAGAGATGTTTATGGATGTTCGGAGACTTCAACTGCTTCTACGTCACCCCTTCTATCTCCACGGATAGGATATACTAGAAGATTTTGATTTATACAACTATGTGTACAAGCCCACTCAGCTAGGACTTATCTACTGCCTAAATTGAACTCCTAGCTACGACTGAAAACAGCAACTTCCAGTCAACACTTGTTTTACGTCTATGTGATAAAGACTACATACACAAGTTTAACATCTTTGTGCAAGACTGTATTTGGGTGGTATTGAGAGTGAATGTGTGTGAGAATTGAACAGTAACGTTCTCACACACTGAGGGATAACAGGCTTCTAAACTAAGCAGATATCACGATGAATAATTCCCTCTGGGCTTAAGTGCTTCTGAAAGCTGATAATCAACTAGACGTGCCCTTTTCTCTCTAGTATTGTATATGTGCTCCCTCTATTATTTGAGTCTCCATCGATGTTTTCTTTATATAGGCGGAGGAAGCTGTTCGTACAGTGAGACTCATTTATTGTATCAGTTGCATTTGAATCGGCTTCTTGGACTATGTGTCTCGTCTTTTTTACTGTCCCTCTGAAGCGTTTTGTCTTTAATGCTCTGATGCAACGTCCATTATTGTCCTTTGACTGGATAATGGATTTGTACCTTCTCGAACAGCTGGAATCCACTTGAAAGAGTTTAACTTCATCCATAACCGAAATATTTTAACTGATGCTTCGAACTGGTTAGTTTGAACTGATCTTTTAGTTGGGCTGCTGAAATCAGTTGACTCGTCAGTGGAACTGATTTCACACTCTTTCAGTTGGACTGATCAGCTGGGTTTCTTCATTAGTTGAACACTCATTCGGCTGGTCAGGCTTCTGAGGTTTTCCTGCTGAATTACCTATCAACTGGTCAATCAGCTGTACTGCTCAAATGGCGTAGCCAGTTGAACTGATTCATTTTGAGCGATCAGTTGGGTCTTTAGTTTTGAGATGTAAACAACTCGTAGGTGATCCTAGACGCTGCACAACTAAGGTAGATCATTAGTAACACAATTAACAAGTTTTGTTACCATCAAAATCAAGAGTGCGAACTTGAAAAGTTCCAACAATCTCCCCTTTTTTGATAGTTACAAAACTTGAGCAGCTAAGCGCAATATATTCAGTTTAAGAGTTAGTACATTCAAATTGTTGAAAGCTCCCCCTTAACAACTGAATCAAAAACAACTTTTAAACTGAGTAGAAAAAACATTTAAAATAGTATTTATCAGTTGACTGAGAGAGTAAATGGATATTATACATGTTTTAAGTTAAAAAGAACGCTCCCTCTCAGGAAGTGAATGAAAGCCTGTATTTGAGAATTATTTAATTAGTCTTAATCATTCAAACATTATAGACAAGAAAACTGAGAATATCTATTCAATCACAACGAGACATAACTGAATACTCATGATGTTTTATTTGAATAAACTTCCATGTATTTACATAAGAGTACATACATCAGTTGAGAGAAGAAAAATTGCTACAACAATAGCATTTTTTAAATAACATCATATATCAGTTGGTTTCTGTGACAGAACTGGATATACCATCAGCTGGTTGTCTTGACTTTTTGAACTGCTGCATCAGTTGTGAGTCCAATTTGCTAGAGAAACGAGTAAAACTGCTTTGAACTTGTCCTTTTTGCTTAACCCAACTAGTCGAGCAGACTCTGACTAGGCTCACGTGAAGTTCAGATGGTGGTAGAATCGACCAACATCCCAACATATATGAGTTTTGTCTGAAGAACAACTGACTTGGTAGGTTTTCAACTGATTTCTTGTTCAGTGAGCAATTCAGCTGTTCATCTTTGCAAATGTTCCTCAGTCCCCTGCAAACTGATTAAGATCTCCAAGGTTAGGAAATTGGAGAAGTGGCCATAACGAAAATTGCAGGACCAATCCTCTTAACTCTTTACCAAAGAGCGACATATAAATATTTTCAAATAGTTTTTAAATTCGCATAAAACGTTTTCAAATAGCTTTTAAAACTATTTTAGAGTAATACCTTTTAAAACACAGTTTTCTTCAAATGTTCTTCTTAGAACAACCTGCTCTGATACCAACTGATGGATCGTTTGTGTTAGCGCCTTCGAAGACATTTCGTACACAACAACCTTCAATGAGCTTCAATAGCTCGTGTTCTAAGAGTATTAAAACCGATGAATTAAATCGAGTTTGGTTTAAAAATAAGAGGAAGAAACTCAAAGTAATCCTTCGTAAAGAAAACTAAAATATTAGAAAATATTTTAACTTGTGTAAACTGACTAACTGAAAGAACACATATTAGTTTTTGCATTCTTGTATTTCAGTTATGGTAACAACTGAACACACGAACGCTCTACTAAACAAAACAATTTTAAAGCGATAGATAATCAGTTAAATACACAAGATATGTTTATGGATGTTCGGAGACTCCAACTGCTCCTACGTCACCCCTTCTATCTCCACAGATAGGATACACTAGAAGACTTTGATTTATACAACTACGTGTACAAGCCCACTCAGCTAGGACTTATCTACTGCCTAAATTGAACTCATAGCTACGACTGAAAACAACAACTTCCAGTCAACACTTGTTTTACGTCTATGTGAGAAAGACTACATACACAAGTTTAACGTCTTTGTGCAAGAATGTATTTGGGTGGTATTGAGAGTGAATGTGTGTGAGAACTGAACAGAAACGTTCTCACACACTAAGGGATAACAGACTTCTAAACTAAGCAGATATCACGATGAATAATTCCATTTGGGCTTAAGTGCTTCTGAAAGCTGATAATCAACTGGACGTGCCCTTTTCTCTCTAGTATTGTATATGTGCTCCCTCTATTATTTGAGTCTTCACCGATCTTCTCTTTATATAGGCGGAGGAAGCTGTTCGTACAGTGAGACTCATTTATTATATCAGTTGCATTTGAATCGGCTTCTTGGACTATGTGTCTCGTCTTTTTTACTGTCCCTCTGAAGCGTTTTGTCTTTAATGCTCTCATGCAACGTCCATTATTGTCCTTTGACTGGATAATGGATTTGTACCTTCTCGAACAGCTGGAATCCACTTGAAAGAGTTTATCTTCATCCATAACCGAAATATTTTAACTGATGCTTCGAACTGGTCAGTTTGAACTAATCTTTCAGTTGGGCTGGTGAAATCAGTTGACTCTTCAGTGGAACTGATTTCACACTCGTTCAGTTGGACTGATCAGTTCGGTTTCTTCATCAGTTGAACACTCATTCGGCTGGCCAGGCTTCTGAGGTTTTCCTGCTGAATTACCTATCAACTGGTCAATCAGCTGTACTGCTCAAATGACGTAGCCAGTTGAACTGATTCATTTTGAGCGATCAGTTGGGTCTTTAGTTTTGAGATGTAAACAACTCGTAGGTGATCCTAGATGCTGCACAACTTAGGTAGATCATTAGTAACACAATTAACAAGTTTTGTTACTATCAAAATCAAGATTGCGAACTTGAAAAGTTCCAACACAAGGGCTTGTGCTCTCAACTAGCTGATTTCTTCATGCTAACTGCTCATGCTTTGAATCCTCTTCAAAAACTCTTGTTTGATCTTTAATATGTTGTATTTATAAGCTTCAACAATGATATATACGTTAGACTCAAGAATATGACCGTTTGAAAAGTTTCTGTACTGTTTTTGCAATTGCAACGGTCAAATTCGCCTTACTGGACATTTTCCCGATTGGTCAACTCAACTGGTCGTTCAGTTGGTCTAATTGAGTTTCAGCTTGCTTCTTGTTTTAATAATTTCACACTTGAGTAAATATTTTAGAAACACAACAACAAGTTTTGTTAATATCAAAATCAAGATTGCGAACATGAAATGTTCTAACATGCATCATAAAAAAAAATTAAACATTGATTTCTAAAAGT
Organism: Primulina eburnea; assembly: GCF_022965805.1. Lineage (NCBI taxonomy): Eukaryota > Viridiplantae > Streptophyta > Magnoliopsida > Lamiales > Gesneriaceae > Primulina > Primulina eburnea. Next base: position 17,338,719 of record NC_133110.1, read on the forward strand.
AAAAATTTAAAATTCATGACGATTTATTAAAATTATTTGGAATACTTTATATCACCCCGGTATTTGAGCTTTGAAATTCTTATATAGCTCCAAAGATCTTATTCTTTTTTCTGCTCCAAAGTAATCTTGTAAGCATATGAGCATGCAATCATTTTTAGTTTTAAATTAGTTATTTGTTCATCAATGACTTTACCGCATACTGAAAATGTTGATTCAGAACATTTGAACGTTGAATGACTAGGAAATCTGTTGTAATTACTGCTAATACCGGATAAATTGCGAATTTACTTTCCAACAATCTAGAACATCAAAATTTTCTAGAGTCTCAAAATACTAGCTTGAATTTCTTGGTAAAAAAGTACTAGCTTCAATAGAAATGGATCTCATTGTAATTTTTGTTGTAACATATATTCCTTTGAATTTTTGTCGTTTCAAAATTTGAAAAAAGTTGATTGCTCACATTTTTCCTCTTTCTATCGGCCTTTCCTCTGACTGCTTACTCGATCCATGATTTTTGTTAGTGTACAAATCAAATAATTCTTGGAGAGAATGTGTGATTGACTTCTTTTGATCTTGTCAACATTCTTCTCAAGAAATTTAGGATAAGATTCAAAAAATATTTTTAATTTACATTGACTTTGATTAGGATGAAGTAAGGTTGCTAATCCATGGACAATAGAGATATTCTTACAATATTTTTAAAACAATTCATCCATACTTAAAACAAATTCACGCATAACAACATCGTTACGATATTCAATAAATTTGAAAAAACATATTGAAAAAGCATAGGTAGTAACATGGTTACATGGTTGTCGTATTGTAGTTAATACCGAAGATATTTGATTGCCTCTTTCAAATTTCCAACAAACTGATATGCTCATATTAGTTTATATTTTTGTTATCATATTCTCGTTGTTCTCTCCTTTTATTATGCTTAATTTATGAATTTTTTTTTTTCATTTTGTTTTAGGGGCAAGTTTTATGGTCTTGGAAAAAAGGTGCTTTTTAATCATATTTGGAAAACACAAGATGAACCTTGATGTGAGAATAAGGCAGAAGAGAATTTTGCTTAAAGTGTGGGCAAGCCTAATGGGAGTAACTGAAGCATAAACCAGAACAATATTTCTGCTAAGACGTGGCCTCGCCTTGCGACAGCTGAGACCAGCGAGATTTGCAACTCTTGGAGCTCGAATTTTACATGGATCATGTTATATTTTAGGTGTCCTAATTATGATATTAGATTTGTGAAATACTCTTCGGGAGAGAAAATTTTCATTGGAAGAAAGAAATATTTAAAAGAGTTTTCTTTCCTTATTGATAAACATTTATATTTTTTGCATAGTATGAAACGTCTCTTACTTTTAACTTTAAAATCCGAAATTTTTTTTTATAAATAATGAAATTCGAAACTCTCCTTGAAAATTACTTAACATTTAAAATATATATATATATATATATATATATATATATATATATATTAATTATAGAGGAGTTTTAAAATAATGACATAGAGTTCTAGTACCATATATATATATATATATTAATTATAGAGGAGTTTTAAAATAATGACATAGAGTTCTAGTACCACAAGGACTAGGAATCCTTGTGGAAAATAAACTCTTGATAAGATCAGGAGTCGTACTTTATAAATATACCATAAGGGATCATAATTACAAAAAAGAAATTTTTGCACACAACACAAGCATAAGACTCCTCTCCCTCCCCTTGAAGCTCTCGGCCACTTTACAAGTTTTGACGAAAAAATTCGGCTATGTTGAATTGAAGAAAAGAATGCAAATCAATTCATCTAAGATATTTTGGATCAATGATTTAATTATGCTTCAATTAATCATTGATTAAGAATCAATTAACTTCCACCAAGAAAATTCACCGTCAATTGAAGGAATTTTATCTAAAATTCGGCCATCACTTTTCTTATGTCAACGTCGCTGCACCGTCTTTGGATTTCGGAAATTCAAAGGCTACACTCTCAACACACAAATCACTTGCGATTTCTATTGCAATTCAAGCAAGAAAAATAGTTTCCGATCGTGGACCCAATTAGACGATCAAATACGAGTTTCGTTCGTAGAGATTTACAAGAAGGACTATATTCGCTTAAAAAACCGTAATTGTTTGAAGTCCAGCGTTTTATATGCGAACGTATAATTCCAAACGCCCTATGAATGATTTAAATACACGACGCCCAAGCACCATTTATGTGGGGACCCGGACGCTAATCATGTTCTTAATCATTATTGGGACAATTTAATCAATTATAATAAACGGGGTCTAAATTTTTTTTTTCAAATACAATATTAAATGCGGAACGTAATGGAATTCAATCTAATATACATATCAGTATAACAGTACAAGTCTTGTACAATAAACATCAACTCAAACTAAGGTTCAACAACTAACTGTCAAGTGCTAAATCCTATCTACAGCAACGTCAACGTCCGTAGTCTCCACTCTAATCACGATCTCTCATCTCCTCGACCCTGAACCTGTCGCACCTGTTGCCATGCACACATACAAACACGACAACAGCCGGATAACTCCAGTGAGAAATATATCCCAGTATAAATCAACGAAACATGCAATCATATAATAATATAAAAGCATGTTAGAAATATCAGTAACATGTATCAAAATCGGAAACATAATCATTATAAAATCATTAATCAGACTCGTGACTCCACGTCTCAGACTAGACTCGATCCTAGTCTAGGAATCCCGGTTTTCAGACGTTGGTATTCCATATCGAACATCAGTAATAGAAGAAACTCCAATTCTATCCACTTCGATATAACCAAACATCCGGTGTCTTGACCTATCCGTCACAGACTTTGGTACTATCGCCAAATCACTATCTTGTGACAATGTGCAATGTGCCAGTGACGATTCCATGACTATCGGCACTTATGTCACAAGATCACTCGTCTAATACTCATCTAATACATGCTTCTATAAATCAATAGAACAAGCATATCAATTCAAATCAATGTAAATAATAACAATAAGTATGTGATTTAGGGAACTCAAGTATATTCTACTCGAGTCGTTCTCCCAGTACCACATTGACTTTTACCTTTCTTTTATTGCAGTTCTGACGACGTTCCTGTCTGGAATTCAAAGTCTCTCAACACTCAATGTCCAGTTGAAGCCTGTGTCGATAGGAACACAGTACTGAAGTCGGATTCAAAATCAGACGAGCGGATTTCTCACAAATCCAAATCTAGAATCAAGAATTTGAAGTTAGCCTCGTTTTTCCTTTTCTTTTCGTTGGTAATGAAGGGAGAAGCTTCTAACTTTTATATATATATATCCTGCATGTATTAGCTAGGTGGCTCTTCCTTTGGTCAGCACGTCTCGCGCATATGCGCGACCCTTCTTGGCGCATATGCGCCAGAAAATATGTCTCGGCGCGTTCCTAGCACGGCAGCTCGCGCATATGCGCGCCCACGTTTCGCGCATATGCGCGAGGTCCACTGGAATTCAGTTTAACTTCTCGCATGACTCGCGCATATGCGCGCCCTCACTCCGCGCAGATGCGCGAGGTCTTTTGCCCACCTCGCGCATGTGCGCGCATCACGTCGCGCATGTGCGCGAGAGATACTGTCCTCGCACATTCGATAACACATGCAATCACATTTCAAGCCTCGAAACGATCCATCATAATTATATCAACTCAAAATCAATAATCGTAGATTAGCATGATATAAATTCTCGGGCATTACAATTTCTATTGTCGAGACATAAAAATTTCCGTTGCGGCTTGGGTGCGAGAATTCAATGTTTCATCAATAAGTGCAACCAAACATCTTATTAGGAGAGAGTAAGCATCAATCTCATGTTTATTCTATGTATCGATTTGAACTATCCAATTACCGGAACTACTCGACTCGTAACCACCCTTATTATCGAACTCGGATAACAATATAACCTCCTTTCGATTGTAAGGATTTATTAACCTTGAAATTTGATCAAATGACATGAAAATTTAATAAACTTTTATATAGACGTATTTTATATCAACTGAAATATAAATAAAATGTTATCAAGCATTTAAAACATGTATATTTTTCCTTCGAATATTTAAGGCGAGTATTCACATTCATAATTAAAGGTCTCGAAGTAAAAATGGTGGGAAATATTTATATTTTATCAGTATTTGTCACAAGCAGGATAATCATTGATCGAAAATAAAATTACATATATAGATATTTAGCTTTTAAACTTTGGTAAATATATATTTTTTTATCTATTTATATACATATTTTAGGTTTTAAAACTTAAAATATATCATTCATTATATTATATTAATATTTATATAATATAAGAGTATTTCGGTCCTATCATTAAGTCAAAACGATCCATGTTTGAAGGTAGACCGATCCGATTATGAAAATATTACTAATAAACCGCCCAAGGAACAAAGTAAAAAGACAACCGAAAAAATTCTTACCTTCGAATAAAAGGTTTACATGGACAAATCCTTAATTACCCGTAAAAAAGAGCCATTGAACCATAAATTAACATGCTTACTACTTAGCCATAAGTTTAACATAGAAAAATGAATCGTCAATCGTCATTGCCATGTTCACTTACAGTGCTTTTGAACAATTCTTGGGCAACAATTTGGGTACAAATATTTGCCTATTTTTGCATCCTATCACCATAATTCTGTTTTACATGACTGTTAAAGCAATGATAGGAGTAGAGAGAGAGACAGAGAAGACACGATATCAGATTCTTCTGACAAATTTTATACAGAAGGGATAGGACACTTTATTCCGTGAAGGTAGTTAGCTTGTCGTCAAAGACATGGCCCTACAGTATAACACTAACAGTATAATGTATTTTGATTTACAAAACCAACAGTTGAAACATTTGCCTGCAAAAAATTTGATTTTTTGTCTTATTATAAATGGACCCTTGAAGCTAAAAGTTTTCTTTGTGTATATACTATATATCGAAGAATCGTTCAAAAGGTTGGAGACATGGCAGCTTTTTTAGAGGGAGCATTAGACTGGGTAAGACCCCTTGTACAGAGCAAGGCATGGGACTATTGTATCATTTGGAAGTTTGGGAATGACCCTTCGAGGTACTATTTTGCTACTGCTTCATGGGATTTTGTTTTGTGTAATGCTAATGGCATGTATGATATCCGATAGTTTCTGGGGTTTCACCTTTTTTTTTACGTTTTCTAGTTCTTGATAGTTGTTTTGTTCAGGTTTATCGAGTGGGGTTCATGTTGTTGCAGCGGTGCAGATAGAGTACTTGAGAACATAGAATTTGTTGATGGTGGAAGTGGTTTGGAAAGAAATGAGTGTAAGGATACTTGTTTTAAGCATTTGGTGAGAACTAAGGCTTGTCAAGCGCTGGCTCGGTTGCCTTCTTACTTGCCATTGTATTCTGGGTAATCTTTGGCTTGTCTACTTTTGTTTGGTACAGTTGGAGTAGAAATGTGGGAAACTTGGTGATGTTTCATTTAAGGAGTGATGCCCCCGTTCTCGGCTACTGGGTCTGGCCGGTGGCGGAGAATGGGGTTGGAGATTATTCGTGTATTTCTACGTTATATGCTTACAATATATATGCACAAAAATACCATTTCACATTCCTTTAGTATTTCGATGTTTAGTTTCCCATGATTATAGTGAAATTTCTGTCCGGTCTGCTCCGGCCTATTCTATTCTATTTGAGAATCAAGAATGTGTAATGTTTGAGGTGCCATTGATCAGGATTCATGGGGAGGTGGTGGTAACAAAGCAACCAGAATGGATATGCCGTGGCAATGTCTCTGCTTCAGATAATGTACTTTCTTGATTATCTCTTCATATTGACATAGAGATTTTGAAGTTCCAACGGCGATAACATGATAATTTTTCTTAATAAGAGGCTCTGCTCTGTTGTTTTTATTTGTGGTAGGATACAAATACTATAATTGGATCATTTTTCATCATTACGAGCTTTTGAACAAAGCGATTTGGCTGTCAAGCTTTTGAAAAACTAAACAGTTACCAACAGAAACGTCCTTGCGAACTCAAGACAATGGATGCATAATGTTTTATAATAAACTTATTAAAAGAATTACCAGTTTCATCTATCTGAACTTATGGCACTACCCTTTCCTGCAGGAACTAACTGGAACCCAAGTTCTCATTCCAATAGCTTGTGGTCTGATAGAGCTCTTTACTGCAAATCATGTAAAAAAACTGCGTTCTTTCTTGAAATATTGATGTGCTTATCTCATGTTTTAACAAAACAATGACAAAATATTGCTCATTTGCTGATTATGTTTCCAGGTACCCAAAAATCCAAAGATCATAGATTACATTTACACCCGGTTTAGAGTCTCAACTAAACAAGAAAGCATATTTGGTGATTCGCATGATTATGTGAACTATGTAGACAAATGGTCTCCTACGAATTTCATTCCTCCAATGTCGCAAACGTACTTGGAAGGATCATCTACTGATTCTTGCCTTCCAAGTGATCCCGTTCTTGCCATAATGAAACCAAAAAGAATTAGTAGAAAATGGGCAGATTCATCGAGCATAATCTCGTGGAAGAGAAGTCTTAAGAGTTGGCAGACCGCAGAAAATGGACAGTACAAATCAAAGAATCTTGTCACGGAGAGAAACAGGAGAAAGAGAATAAAAGATGGGATCTTTACTCTTCGGGCACTAGTCCCAAATATTTCTAAGGTCCTGCAAAAAAAAAAAAAACATTTCCATTTTTTTAAGCCAATAAGTTTGTTCATTCTCTTCTTTGCTCACAGATGAACAGACTCGCCACATTGGGGGATGCAGCTGCTTACATAGAGGAACTGCTTGAAATTATTGAACATTATGAGAATGAACTACAAGAAATGGAGGTTGACCATTGTGGCAAAATATATGGTAAAAATGTTGAAGAGAAGGCACCTGCTTTTAACCTCAGTGCAGGTCAATCCGGAGCTAATGAAAACAAACCAGCAGAAGTAAACATGATTGTTAATGACTTTATTTGGATTTTAGAAGAAGTTCGCATGTACTTATTTTACATTTCTTGCAAATTTTAGGCACGGGTTGAGGTAAGCCAACTTGGGACCAAAGATTTCTTGCTGAAACTTGTATGTAAAGTAAGGCGAAGCGGCTTTTCAATGTTGATGGAAGCCATGGACTCTTTGGGACTTCAAGTGATCGATGTTAACGTTACGACCTTCAATGGCTCAGTGTCGAATGTGCTCAGAGTACAGGTATTCAAGATAAGTCAGAGCATATATATACTTGATCTATACACAATATCATGATAAATGGATGCAAAGTTTTGCTAAAAACATCATTAAGAAAAAGAAAGAGAAAAAATAAAAGAACCCTTTCTTGGCAACTTGGAGAACATCAGCGTATGAATTTGGTAGATATAGGAAAGATTTCGCCGCCGTTGTATGCTATGTTTGTTTAATATGCAAAAATCACTTCACTCCCACCACAACCTACATTCTGAATCATTATCTTGTTGAAATAATCGTCATAAATATTTTTAAGGATTGTCCTATCGACACGACTACTGTAATATGTAATATTAAGGAGTGTCCTATCCCACACACCGATAACATCTGCACGACCACTTGTACGATATAAGCTAACATAGTAGTTCCTTCTTGGAGGCTAATCATATGGAGATCGAACCGAAGACTTTGAAGAACTCATTGATCCAGTTGCTAAGTTAGAACAGTCGATGAAGCAGTAGATAAAGTCAAGAAGAGAAGGGAAGGAAATATTTGAAGAATGGAAGTATAGAAACTTAGAATTGTTTTGTCATGCTTTGGATTTTTTATGTAATTTCCTAAACACTGAAATTATGCAAAATTCCTTTCAACTGGTGGTGATCATGTTGGAATTTTAGGTAATCTACAACTCATTACGCAAAGATAGTTTATTATCTATATCAAATACAAACCTCATCTTCAACTCGCTAACTTTAACCTAAAAAAAATATTATCAGAATATTCCCAACTATTTTATGCACTATAGCTAATTTATTCCACAAATATTTATTAACATGTTAATTAAAATATCAATACATTAATATTGTATTAATTAATTTATACATTGAAATGATTTTAAAAATTAATTAATTTAAATTATAATTATGTAAATTTATATAATAATTTTATTCAATTTATTCAATTAAATATAACATTATAAAAGAATAAGTAAGTTAATTATTTATAGACTAGATATATTTTTAGAAAAATATTTACAAGTTTATTAAAATTAACAACTGCAAAATGCAAAGAAAAACCAAAAAATAAAATACCTAACGCTATGGCATCATATTGCACAAAATTTGGTGAGCCCAGAAGATAGCGCTGCATTGGAGGAGAGAAACAGACGCTATCTTAGCATCAGACATTAAGATAGAGTCCGGTTGGAGATTGTCTTGCAACCAGTGGCAGAGTCAGGAATTCCATCCTATTCGGGCTAAAATTTTAAACTCTAAAATCCATTAATATTTTAAATTGATTTACCCGGGCTAATATCATATTTATCCAAAATTATTAAAAAAATTTTACATATAAATTTTTTTAAATTTTTTTGGACCACCCGGGTTTGAAGCTCTCCTTCCGCCGCTGCTTGCAACATGAAACGGCTTGCATTTACGTTTGTGAAAGTACAATTGCTAAAACATTCATATATATATATATATAAATTATATATATGATATTTATCCATCGTGTTTACCCCAAATTGTATATATATTATATATATGATATTTATCCATCGTGTTTACCCCAAATTGTACATTCAATCAATAGATAACTGTCACCTTATTGGTGTTGAATATAATTAAGCATATCCAAATTGTACAATCAATAGATAACTGTCACTTTATTTGTGGACACGGAGGTGAACAACATATTCATGAGAAAGTAAGCATAAGATTCTCAAGGCCTTTAAGAGAAAATAGTTACATAATAAGGTGACAGTATTATTTCTAGAGGGCTACTTTGTAATACACGAAATTGGTGTCTTAAAGAAACTCATATTTCTGTAATGGAATACTGAAAGATGAATAATAAACACTATGCATTCGTATTTCTAAAGCGGCATGGTCACACTAATGCAGAAGTCTATTATAATTGTGAAATGCAGCACATTGATATGCACATCTTCATAATCATAATATACCTTTAGAGACTCTCTGTATCACAAATTATTCAGACAATAATCAGAGCAATTCAGACACTTCGAATATAGTAAAAACTTTCGAACTTAATAGATAGAAATTTAAACATTTTAGGTAATACATATGCAAAGTGCTGCTCTTACACACCACACCGCCTGCTTGACCAAACATACAGAACCTTAATTGCTAAAAGGAAAATGTACAAATACAGAACTTTCCATATCCTTTGTGCAGAAAACGAACGTTTAAGATGACTCCAGGCAACAAATCCTGGCTTGGGTTATGTTAATTCCAGAGATCATGATTTCTTTTTTTTAATAATTAATAGCAATGCTTAAACTAATTCTTCGAGTTAGTGGGCACCTGAGAATATTGACAAAGCCAAAAGAAGTACAAGCATAGCAATGTGGATGGCTTTATCCAGAGATGGTGCTTCAGAGAAGTTGACTCTGTGAGACTGGTCCCTGCAAGAGCCGCAACGTAACAGATGTTACCACCTTACTAAAATTTGATTGTAGAAAAACGGTGAAGCAATATAACAGGAATCATGTGGTTCAAGCACGATGCTTACTGACATGAGACGATGCCCAGGTGGGGCTTACAATCCATTAATCCATCTTGGTTTACATTACAATCATCACCTCTTTCTTATATAATTGAAAAAAATTTGAATAAAATAAATATAATAGAATTTCTTTTAATAATAAAAATTACATAAAATATATCGTATACTCAACTAACATCAATTTTAAAATATATCGATTTGATCTCTAGAGAAAAAACCACGTTAAGTGCACAAAAAAGAGGAGAAAGTATGTTTTGAAATAAAAAATATAGGAAACATATTTGATTGCTTACTTCTGTAAAAAAGAGAGTGAACCACAATAGATGACATCATAAGGTAATGGAACCTCGTCTTTGTCTTCCTCCGGATTCACAACGCTGAGATAAAGTTCCTGACCACGATACCATGAGTCAAGGTTTTGTGTACGAAGGTTCCACATCCCAGCATTATCAAGAGAAACTAAAATAGCCGTCCAAGCGCCAGGAAAAACCTGACAAGTAACAAAATGGAATTTTCAAAACACTCCTAATATTATCGTTCGGAAAAAACAAGTAGGAAAGAGTAGAGTAAGACAAACCCAATAACCAGATTACTGGCGGCAGTAAAATGTATCTACAAATTCGTGGTTTTGAACGTGTAACAGTAAAATGTATCTACAAATTCGTGGTTTTGTACGTGTAACGTTAAGTCCAAAAATTATCTAAGTATTTTCTCTAACAACGTAATTCAAATCGATACCAGAAATTTTGTGAGGGAACCACATGGTATTAGCTACAGCATTTCATTTTTCCCAAAAATTGTTCGATGATATGAAAAAAATGCACCCATATGGATACGCCTTTTAGCATGATAAGCTGTGGGCCCGAAGAGAGCGAGGAGTGATCACCGGTGCCATGAGGTTACACGGACAATGAGCGACTCTTGGCAGGGTTCTAGGCGAAGGGAACATAAATGAACCGATCTCGCGTCGGAATGAGAGGGATTCTAAAACTGTTCAGGTATGAAACTGTGCAGTTGAGGAGGACTTAAAAGATTTGATATGTACTACTCATATCAAGAAGGTGCATCTTCTTTTTGGTAGCTCATCACATAAGAAATCCAAGGTAAAGTGTGCTTGACTTGGGCAATTATGGGATGGGTGACCCCCTCGGAAGTTTCTTAGGGTGCATGTGATTGAGAACATAAGAACGCCGAAAAGACTCGTCTTGGTACAGTGAGAACAATCGTCGAATCCGGGACGTTACATAAGCATTTACAAGTGAAGCAATGGGATGTCCATTTCTTCTTTGGGAACCAAATTTATGTTAATAATCACATGATATCCATGATCAAACAAAAAGTCTCAATTTGTTGATCAATCCGTCAAATAGTTTTGGCATCTGCTACAACAATTGTTTATTTTAAACTTTTGGTTCTCTCTCTGATACAGTGAAGAAGCTGTGGACTATTTGCATGTCTAAGATGCCGTAATCCAACAAATGACCTTAAAGCAAAGTAACAGAGTCACATCAAAATGGATTCCAGAATTTCCCCTTTTTTTAAATGTATGTATATCATAATAAAAAAAAACTGCAGACATTAAAGCTGCTTCATCCAATAATTTTCTACCTACCCAAGGACATCCGGGAATGGGGACAATCAAATACAAATATTTAGAAACCACAAGCTCTTATTTTTAAAAAATATTGCTAATAAAAAAATTTAAATCTCTCAAAAGAAAAATGAGTATCATACAAGGATAAAATAGTTAAAAAGATTATTTTCCCAGAAATATTATGTAATTTCTTTTAGTTTCCAAAGAGACACTGAAAAAACACTAAAAACCGCAACTCAACACTTTTTTAAAAGCAAAAGCCAGCCATACAGCCATGCACACTCCTTTTCTAGAAAATGGTTTTTTCTAACATAAAAACCGTTTTTTAACAACTTTTCCATCCAAATGCAGTTGGCTAGGCAATTGACAGCAAAATATATAATTAAATAAATAAATAAAAACTTCAAGTAAAAGATATAGGACAATGACTACCTGGGTAGTGCATCGAGCCACCCCATCCCATTTGTTATAAGTGCTTCTGCTGTTCTCGGTCCACACCCCATAATCCATCCTGTGGGTCAACAAGAAGTGTCAAACTTTCAGATTTTTCCCTTACCAAAATTAGAAGAATGAAGCACTGAAATAACCTGAAAATACTAAAATTTCGTTCTTACCCCACAACAAAAAAGGAGTATCCGTCTAGATGGTAACTATGAATAGAGGTAGAATTGTTTTGAAAAATAATTTCTATAAATCCTTTGAAAGTTCCGTTAATGACAGACGTGTCAACTTTTGCAGGTCTATTCATCATCCTCTTAGGAAAATCAAGCTTGAAGATCCCTGGGACCTTAAATTGCAAAGCAAGCATGAGAGGTGTTGAAGGAGCTATATAAGAAATCCCATTTAGAGTGTTACGCCATTTTCCATCGACAAGTTCTGGAAGCCTATTAAGGATGACATATACATCTGTCACAGATATTTGCCCATATCTAAAAGATCCTTGCGGATTTGGACGGGCGGCTCCAGCAGAAACATTCCATCTGTATTAACAAAGCTGTAAGTTAAATATCTAAAATCAAAGATTATGCTCATATGAATTACGCAACATACAATTATTTTCAAAGAAATAGAAAAAATGATATGAGAGAGGATCAATTAAAGTTTGATTCTCAAGCAATGATCTAAAACATCATGATGTGATATACCTTCCTTGGGAATATAAGACCATATTATGAAAATTGAAAGGTGCATACAGAAGTCCATCCAGTAAAATTAAAGCCATTTGTTTCAGAGTAAGATAAACAATGTTCAGGTAAATATTTCACAAATTTATAAAGTAAACAAAAATAAAAAGAATGACTTTGTTTAGCTAAAACCTTATAGATCTTGCTTGACTCATTGAGAAATCTGTGTCATGTTCATCAGGAGGATCTGGAAGAGGACCTGAAGCAGGTCCCTGGGAATTTGAGTAGTGTAATATAGCAACTCCTGTGGCCTTTGCCCAAGCTGATGAATCGGTAAACCTTGGACTAGCAACGATGTAATAATCACTGAATGCATTTTGATCCATTGTTACCAAGAACGAATATGACTGACCTACATGGATATCCATGTTTGAGTAGTTCTGTTGCATGGTGTAAGACCCTTCAGTTTCTACAAGGATCAAATTATGATTTTGAATCCTGAAATTCAAGCTAGTAGAGATTCCAACATTGTGAACACGGAAGCGATAGGTTTTGCCTGTTTTACAAGAAAGTTCATCAACAGAATAATTGATGTAAATGAATTAATACATGTGATTGAACTTTTACATTATTGAAGCAAGCTGCCACAACTAGGGGTCTAGGGGTGTGGACTGGTTCGAGTTTTGATAAAAATCCTAAACAAACCAAATTTATTGGAAATACTAAATAGCAAAACACAGAGACCATTAATCGTCTCTGTGTTTCAAATCCTAAACAAACCAAATTTATTGGAAATACTAAATAGCTCAATCACTGTATTGCAATAAATTTGAATAAAGGGCTAGGACATACAAAGGTATTGCAATAAATTACGGGATTTCACAGTGATTGAGCTAGAATTTGACCACATAGTAGAGTTTCAATAACTTTGTATGTCCTAGCCCTTTATTCAAATTTGAGTTCCTGCTTGATCGTTGAATACCGTTATATTTAATTGGAAATTGTTCTAGTTAGTTAATTTAGATCAATAATTTTGTTCTCTTACAGTTATTTATTAGTCTAGCTTAAGTCAAGCAGTTAAAGTTATAGTGAATCGACCCGGACTCCAATCCGACTATACCTTGGAAGAAGATCTGAGAATGATAAACACGCATAGAAAATAACAAATGAATTTCTTATGGTTATGACTCCAGTTCGTTACATGACTCCATATTCTGAACATGAATCAATTTTTACCAGTGTTCTAAAAAACGCGCTTAAGCTTGAAGCTCGACAAAAACGCTCCGCTTCGGAGAAAAGCGGGAAAAAGCGGATAAACTGAAGTTTGACCGAATTAAGCGTAATTAAAGCGTTTAATTAAGTGTTTTTAAGAATAATTAATCGCATCTATTTATTTTTAAATTTTTATTTTGAAGGTATGTCTTTTTATTTTAAAATAATAAATTAAATTTATAATTTAGATGTTTATTTTTTAATTTTAATTATGATTAACGATGTATGATAATGATTTGACAAATATTTAGCATTTTTTAATGTGATCTAGTTGCAAAAACAAATAAAGATTATAATTTTGAGATTTTTATGCTTTTATAAATATGAGAATTAATGCATCAGACTTAATTTATCATATTTATGTATTATTTTATCGATTTATTGGTTTGAGATAATTACAATTACACTAAAGATAAAAACGCTTTTTCACGCTTAAGCTTGTGCTAATCTCGCTTAAGCTTGAAAAGCTTGGAGTTCGACATCCGCGCTTCGAGACGCTTCACGCCTTTTAGAACCTTGATTTTTACTCTTTATGTTATATTATACAAGTTACAAGTAGCAAAAACAAAGAGAAATAGTTATGTCAGGTCCTCCCCTATATGTTCATATCTCACAAGCCATGCCACAAATTCCATCATGAAATGCACATAAATAGTTCCCTATTCTCTACAAAATTGTTAATATCTAATTTAAAATTAAGCATCTATGACAATAGCTACAGAAAAATGATAAAGCACAAGTTTAATGCGGGCATGAGAAGGGGAAAGGCAGCACTTGGCATCCTATGCAGCCAGAAGAGGAATACCTGGTTCAACATTTATAATCTGGTAGGATATACCATCCGACACCAAATCTACATTATATCGGTAAGGACCTAATCCGTTAATTAGGACACCATCTGGAGCTCCAAGACTAGTTTTGCTCACAATATCATCTCTGAGTTTCTGTTAATCCATTAACTATTATAAATAACTCAATATAATCTCACACTTATAACCAATGAAAGGAAAAATATCACATATCCTTCCCCAACCTTATGATCCTTCATGTACCAATCACTGATAAAGAGGGTAACATCTCCATCCGGTAAGCCAAAAGGCACAGGAATAACTTCTCTGTTGTTAACAATGATTCCACCATATCCACCAGCAGCCCTTTGGAAACCAAGGGAAGGGAAGTAAAAGAAACTTCCTATCTGGTCTTTGACCTGAAATTGGTACGTCCAGTTCCAACCAGCGGGAATGGGACAGTTTGTCCCTGAAACACCATCTTGCCACGAATTTTTTCTTTGTTGAATGCCATTCCTACAATTCGCCGAGAACAGTTACTTCAGTACTATAATCATTGTCAATATACTGAAATACAGAAAAATACCATGTGATAAGAAATGGTTCGTCTAGATTATTTTTGACATTGACAACAACATTCCAATTGGTGGTGACATTCAGAATGGGACCTGGAAATTGCCCCTCTATTCCTATCACCTGAAAATATGATATTCAGGAGTCAGATGCAGCCTGCTGGTGGGCGCTCTCATAGAGAATTAACAGCAGAGACAACAGATAACTAACTATACATGAAATCACATCGCCAACACATTAATTTTTTAAAAGTTGTGAGGGAGAAAAGAAAAAAATTCAGTGAACTAGAAAGTAGAATTATGGCATGAGCACAAGAACAAATAGAAGTAAAAAAGAGGAAGAAGCTTGATAGGTCAAAATTGTGGAGATAATTAGCAGGAACATATGAAAACTAGCGGCCGAAATGACACTATGAGAAATGCCAAAACTGATTACCATCTGAAATGGTTTCAACAAATAAAAACACCTTGAGTGAGCAGTTAAATATAATTCTCTTTAAAAGTAATAAATTAAATCAAAAATTTATTATTTCACGCCTAGAAGGTTAACATATATATATGATTAATACAATCATTAATATTTTTATTACAATACAATAAATTAATTAATAGAATAATCTTACTTAAAACTTAAAAGCACTGGCAGTTATGCAAACATTGATTGTTGTATGGCTATGCACAGATGGATGGTGTGTGCATAAAAAACCTCAAATAAATCATACAGATGGTGAAGGCAACAGAGCTTGAGCAAGGAAGAGCAGGGCACAAAACATTAGCATGTATCACGCATAAGCAACCAGTATCTGGTGACAACAGCAGCTACAAAGTAAAACGCGAGATCATGATGCTATGCATGTGAGACCCTGTCCTTACCCGGACATCCGAAAACCAACAGGATGTGACACCCTCTCCTTATTGGTTGATAAAAAAACTAAAAGTGAGGTGCCAGCCAAGACAAATTATAAGATTTTGTAGTAGAGTTATTGTATGATAAAATCTAATCAGTTCAGATTAAAACAGTTAGATTATAACCGGTCTGAACATAACGAAACTAAACTAGAAAGCATAAGATCGTAACTGAACTTGATTCTGCCTTTCATAGGGACTCAAAACCATCAGGTTTCAAGACTCGTTTTAAGAGTTCTCAGGCTACAGAGGGGGACTAGCTAGGTACAAAAATAGTAAAAAACAACCAAATAACCGAACAAACTGAGCTTCCTTCAATCTTCCCACTTCACCAAAACTTAAACTTCTACATGAACACAATAGTCAAGCACAAATATATTCGACCTATCACTCGCAAGAAAATACAAAAGTTTCCAATTGAAAAAGGGCAAAAGTAAATTAGAACTTAAAATGGAAAAAAATAACAATGAGAAAATTAGAAAAAGCAACCTGTTGCTTGACCCCGAGAGGAGCAGCGGCGATGTACGACACAGTCCAGTCATAGAAAACAAAAGGGTCTTCCCCTAAGACAACTGGAATCAACCATAGAAGTAAACTGAAGCAGAAGTACAAGCGATTATTCAGTAATCTAAGGAGCATTGATTGTAAAACGACCACGGAAAATAATGGGAAATCCTCCCTACTTTCAGATTACAAAGATTCAGTGAAATTATATTTTCGATCATTTGGTGTGAATGTGAGATGAGAAAAGGGTGGGGTGAACCCGTTATTCTTGCCAGTGGGAACCGAGCCGTTGTACTTTATTTTATTACACAGTTCTTTATTTTTGTCAGCACGTTTTGTTTTCAAATTTTTTGTCTGCACTACATTTTTTTCAAAAAACAATCATAGATAGTATTGAGCAGAACATAAGACATGTTTTATAAGAAGTCCCAAAAAATCAAGGGAATTGCATCATCATAAACGAGCTGCCTACCAAAAATTAAACATATGTACGCCAACTGATGGGCAATTGAATTGGTGCTCCTCGGGCAATGCTTGACTGGTGAGGTAGGTAAATGCGAGTCGAGTGAACGAATGTCCTATGAGATCGATGCCTCCATAGATTACCGAGCATTAACCATAAGTGCATGAACTGCTGCAAGAGCGTCGGATTTAAGAGTGGGTCTAATGTGAGACCGTCTCACGGATCTTAATTTGTGAGACGGATCAACCCTACCCATATTTACAATAAAAAGTAATACTTTTAGCATAAAAAGTAATACTTTTTCATGGATGACCTAAATAAGAGATCAGTCTCACAAATATTATCCGTGAGACCGTCTAACACAAGTTTTTACCCTGATTTAATTATCCAAGTAGTCCATCCAGATGTTAAAGCCCTTGAAATACCTTCCTTAATGACAATGAGTTCTGCAAGATGAGGTGTAAATTTTGCTGGAAGTGCTCGGCCCTCAGCAAAAATGATATATCCTTGCATGTCTCTCCCAACCAGTCCAACACCAAAGTGATCGAACGATGCATGAACTGAGGCATCCACATTAACCGTAAGGTCCAAGAAATTTAAAGTATGTAACCTGAATTTATGCAATCTAGGGATTTAATTAAAATTTGTGTTTAAATATTTTTATGTATTTAATGCATGATTATCGCATGGTAAGGGTTTATTTCTTGTTTATTTTAAAGTTTCATGCATTAGGGATTAAGTTGCATTTCGCGCTCGAACGAGAAACGGAGACAGACGATATCCAGGAAAAATATTTTTATTGAATAATTTTTTAAATTTTTTAATATGATGTGTTTTAATTATGATCTTTCGAAATTGGTCCTTGGTGAGTATTTTTACTCGCCGAGTCGTAGTTTTTATCGGTACGCAAATTTTACCGAATTTTGAGACTTTTTGAGGGTTCGAGCAATGTTTTCAAAAACGCACCAAAACGAATATTTTTTGGGAATATTATTGGGCTTGTTGTGTTTGTTTTAATGTTTATTGAGCTCAAAAATCTATTAATCCTTTTAAAATTTTATTAGGGGCCATTAGGTTGTCATTAACTTAACCAAACTTAATTTATTTAATCCTAAGCATCCCCTAACCTAGCAGCCACCCTCCCCTCTCCTTCAGCAGCTTTTCCACGTGAAAAACCAGCAGCACCTTGCTGCAAGATACGGCCCCCTCCATTTTTCTTTCAAGCAAGTCTTCTCCCCGCTCTTCAGGTGCTTCCCTGACACGCGTTTGTCGAGTTTTTGAGCTTCTATACACCAAGGCACGCCATGTATCTTTATTTTTGCATCATTCACACTGTATAATTGCTTTCATGTGTGATGTATTCGAAGGTTTCTTAGTCCTTTATTGATTGTTGCTTTTTGGCTTTGAAAGTGCATAAAAACGATTTTTCCTTGTGCATAATTTCGTGTTTGTTACTATGGTGCAAGGGGCTGCCGAGCAAGGGTCCTAAGGGACTGAGTATGTCGAGGAGTGTGATGTCTCTAGGCTGGAGTCGAGACTTGGCGGTGTATGTTGTAGGCCGTGAGTTGTTTTTCAAGGGGTGGTTCGATTTTGGGGAGATCGCGTGCAAGGGGCTGAGCCAACAGTGCAAGGACCGATCCAAGCCATGGACCAGACCCTGGTGGGTCTGAGACATGGCTAAGAAAGGTTCGACTCCCACTGGAACCATCCCCGAAGCCGGCCGGTCGCGTGAAGGGAGATGAGGCTCAGGTGATGCAGTTTCTGGAAATAGCGAGCGTGTGCATCGTGGGGCTTGCATGGGGCTGTGGCCGTGAGTCATGTAGGTCCAGTAGGGTCCTAAGGTGGGTTAGGAGGGGCTGGTGTGTGGCTGGTCCCGTCAGTTGTAGGCTAGGATCGAAAATATGGAAGGTCGTGGTGCGTCTAGGGTTTCGAGTGGTAACTTGTAGATTTTTCCAGCAACTTTCAGCAAGGGTTTGGGAGTCATATGGGGTATGGAATTGTTGGTTCAGGGGCTGGTCTAGTAGATTTAAGGCATGAATTGAGTTAGGAAAAATTTGGTTAAGTTTCGGGTTGATTCGAGTTAAAATCGGAACCCCGGTCGAAGTTTTAAAACGAATCATAAAAGTTACAGAATGAGCTCGAGGATATGTCTAGGAAATTATTATAAATTTTTTTGAGATGTTCTATGGAGTTTGGTTGGCTTCTGGTCGAAAAGGCATAAGAACAACCTCTCCATGTTTCACCTCACATTTAATAAAGACCTAATAATATGACGTCGTTTATTTTCACGTGTCAATTTAACCCATAATATTGAATTGTAGTGGACGGTCGCCATGAGTTCTCCCAATAATATTAGCCGAAGCAATGAGAGTTCCACTCAATGCATATCATATGTCCGGTGGAAGTCACAGCTTTCCGGCGTCAAGGCCTCCCCAATAATATGAGTCAGACACTGGCCATGGGTAGCGTTCAACATGCAACCACAGTTGATGGAAGACAAAAATAAATTAAACTCTTTTAATTTTACTTCTATGGTTTCATATAAATTTTAAATCTTATTCAAAATGAGAGATTTTAATTTTAACATTGTCACATCATTTTAATTTAAAATTGTGTGTCATGAGTTTGTATGTTTGTCGGATTAATGCAACTATATTATTTAATAATATACATACAAACATACTACTATATATCGAAAATATATCATGATATGACATTCAACAATAAATAAGGATGATCGATTACCAACACTATTAGATTTATGTGAGCCAGACATGGATCTAGAGCCAAAACCTAGGTGAATGCATGGATGCAAATGCAACTTATTATAAGAGCTTCCAATATTTTATATGTCTTCATCTTGTGCATCGGCCCTACCATCTTTCATTTTTGATCTCCCACTATTTCTAATAATTATATTTAAATAGTCATGATACTTAAGGGATACATCTCATGGGGTGGGAACATGCCATAAACCAGTCTCACTTTAATAATATCAAATATTAAAAAAATGAATTAAAAAACAGTAAAATATCATAACATACACCTATCAGATTGGTCAATGTTTTCGATCATTTTTCATGCATTTAATATCACATTTTAACATCAATTAATTAAACAAATTTAATTACTTGATTAAATCATGCATCTAAAAATTTTATTACTAACCACCATAATTATTAAAGAATAAATAAATTAAATAAACACCTTTAATTTAATTCCAATTTATTCAATTATAATTTATTTCTTGTCAAACATATTTTTACCATAAATAATTAAAATCATATTTTATTTACCTTACAAGAAAATTATAAATTTAGCAAAATTTGATTTTAAGGAAAAAATGAAAAATTTTGACAAAATATCAAATTTATACAAAATTTTGTAAAATCAGAAAATTGTACCCTAGGTCAGAACAATTCAAACCCACAACCCTCCACGGTGCCTGAGACGTTCCCAGTCACATGCCCACACTGCTCGCCCGCTGCCAGATCGTATCGGGCAGTGCGAGCAACCTGTGCGCTCAGCCGCCGCGTGTTGTGCGGAAGTTCCGTACAGCGCGCACGGCCGTTGCGTGCGTGACACTGTGCATTGCCTGGAACAGTTCCGAGCAGTCTAATTTTTTAAAAAAATATTTAAAAATCATATTTTTTTATATTGTATCAATTTTCTGAAAAAAATTTCTTATGTAGTTAGAAATAAAATATTCAACATGAAATTAAACCATACGATATAGAGAACCCGTTACCATTTTTCTCGTGTCCAAAACGCAGCGGAAATTTAAAAATTTTATTTTGACATTCTAAATATTATTTTGGACACACATGGTTTAAATTAAAAGAACATACATGGGGAGTTTATAATTTACCATTAGTGACTAAATCACTCTACACCAACTACTCCTGTATTAGTGGATGTAGCTCTTGTTAAATTCACTACAAACTTTCTTCAAAATCTTCATTCTTCAATTTCTTAATCCGATCCACGACTTGATTATTTGTTCCTCTTCTAACTTGCACTAGAAAGTATAGAAGATATTTTTCACGTTGGAGAACAAAAACTAAAAAGGCGGCTCAAACCCTTGAAATTATTCAAGGTGTGGCCGAAATCATGAGAGAGAATGGAGAAGAGGGATTTTTTAAAATCATGCAACCAGAATAATGGAGGCTTAGCTTGTAGGCTAGGGTTATTAATCAATTCATTCCTTAATCCAAAAAACTCTTGACCTTGTTGCCTTAGTTGTAGATTTTGGTTCCTTAATTAACGTTAATAGGCTCAATTAATTAATAAGACTAGTCCAACTAGTTTAATTAATTAATATATCAAATTCCATTAAAACCTTAATTAATTTGCATGTTGGACTTATACTCTTACAAGCCCATTATGCATTCTCCGACTATAATTAATTTAATATTTAATAAACTCAACTTGAAGTTTAATAATTTAAATTCAAAAATTTTATAAATTCAACTCCTTGAAATTATTTTCTCCAAATTTAATTATCATAAATTCAAGTCATTGAATTTACTATCTCATACATTCAACTCCTTGAATTTATTCTCTCAAAATTTAATTATCATAAATTCAACTCCTTGAACTTACTATATCGTAATTTTATATATAAATTCAACTCGTTGATTTTTCTCTCAATTTAATTATCATAAACTCAACTCCTTGAATTTACTATGTCATAATTATATATGAATTCAACTCTTTGAATTTATTCTCTTAACGAGAACAAAATGATTCAGTGCTTGTTTGACCCTCAATGGTTCAGGGATACAGCTAGCCGTAGGTTCACAACTCATCGTTATTTAGGGTATTCTCGTTTATTCGGGCTTACCCTAATTTGCCTCATTCCATGTGTAAGGTCTAGAAAAAATTCGAGCTACATAGCCCGACTGCATACAATATAAGGTTTTACTAAAATATGTGTTTTTAATTAATTTAAAGCATTAAATGCATGATTATTGCATGGATATGTGTTTTATTTAAGATTAATTAAGGTTTCATGCATTAGGGCTTTTAGTAGTATTTCTCGCTCGAACGAGGAATGAAAACCAGGGATAATTAAGGAAAAATATTTTTATTAAATATTTTTTTAATTATTTAATATATGGCGTAACTAAAGGTGATTTTTGAAAATGAACCTTGGTTGGGTATTTTTACTCGCCGGGTCATATTTTAAATCAGTACACAAACTTTAGTGAGTCGAGGGTTTTTTTGTGGGTTTGGACAATAATTTCAAAAACAGACCTAAACGAAATATTTTTCTGAAGTGGTTTTGGCCTTTTTGGGCATACTTTAATTTATATTGGGCCTAAACTCCTTCACATTTTTATTATTTTAATCAATGGGCCGCCCAATATATATCTTTATTATAACTAACCCTACCCTCCCAAACCCTAAGAGCAATTCGCCCGCCCCTCCCACATTCTCCAGCAGCTTTTTCGAATTACACCAGTAGCTGACCTTCGAATTCTCTCTACTTTTGCAAAGAAATCTTTCCCCGTCTCTCCGGTGCAAGTTCTACGCGAAGATCTCTAAGATTTCGAGCGTATAAACGGAAATGCACGTCCAAAATTTTGTTTTTCTCATCATTCACATCATTATATGCTGATTTTTGTGTTTATGTATGATAAATTCATTGTTCTATTATGTGGTATCATTTTTGCAAAGTTTTGTCACGAAATATACATACTCTTGACATGTACTCGCGTTTTTCCGTGACTTTCGTGCAAGGGGCTGCTAGGTCTACCTTTTTTAAGGGCCGTACAAGCTGTGATATGAGGCGTCAAGGTGTTGGAGTTGAGATTTGGTTGAGCTTGGGTGAGGGCCGATCGGATCTCTTGAAAGGCTAGGGTTTATGGTTGATCGGGTAAAGTGAAATGGAAGGCACGACCATAAAGGACTGAACTAGGCAGTCATGCAGACCTTAGTGGGTCCAAACCGTGGCCTAGGGAGGTCCATACATGGCTGGTCTTGGGTAGAAGGCAGATCGAAAGGGGTAGACATGGTTAGGGCTCGGTTTCTGGTGGCATTCGGGTAAACTTGTTCAACAGCATGCATGGGGCTTAGGATAGTGCTTAGGTCTGTCCCAAAGGGTCCAGGGGTGGGCTAGGAGTGGTTCGTTCGAGGCTGGTCCAGTCTAGTTTGGCTAGGATGGAGTTCTTGAGGGATAGGCGCATTAGGGTTTGTTAGATGCAAGTGCAAAAATTTTCCAGCAAGTGGCAGCGGGTTTTAGGGGGTTCAAAATGGTTGGAATTGTGTTGTTTAGGGGCTGGTAGGGTGTGATTAAGTTGTTGTTAAAATTTGGGAAAGTTTGGTTAAGTTTGATGTTGATTCGGGTTAAAACCGGGACCCTGGTCCAAATTTTAAAACGAGTCATAAAAGTTATGAAACAAGCTTTAGGATACGTCTAGGAAATTATTATATATATTTTTTTAGGTGTTCTAAGGAGTTTGGTTGTCTTCGGGTCGAAATTTGAGATCCAGGGTTAAAATGGTCAATTAGGGTTTCCAGGGGAAAAATGGTCATTTCGCACCCGGGTCGAGTTAGCAGTCCTGGCACACCCTGAACACAGAAATTTCATTTTAAAATATATATTATATTTTGAACATGAATTTTTATGAAAATATCAAAATACGTTGCATGCTTTATTTTAAGAAAATTTACGTATATGCATGATTTTTATAATATATGAATATGATGATATGTTTTGAAGGATGGGAGTTGGTTGTGACTAATACGAACACAAATAAGAACATGAATATGTAAGGTCAAGGCTCAGTGGATGGGTAAAACTATTGCTGCTGTCCCCGCCGCGGGACCGGGGTTATACGTAGATGGATTAATCTATTAGAGATGATACGAAAGGCACAACTAATGATCTGAATTTAAATAAAGAAAATTAACACGTATACGCTGATATGAAGAGATATGTTTTGGATACGTTATGCTTTGACACGCTATGTTTAAGTTCATGTTTTTAAGATCGTGAAATGTATGTTAATTACAGTACTTTTCACTGTTGCATGTTATGTAGATACTTGTTATGAAGATTCAGGTGTGTTGAGTCTTTAGACTCACTAGGTGTGAATGATGCAGGTGAGCATATTGATGAGGAGATTGGAGGAGCCGAAGATTGAGTAGGCAGAGTTGGATGTGCGGACGCTAACTCGAGGCCCATACTTTTCCTCATTATACGTTTATGGGTTAGGAGTAAAACATGAATATTTTTATACATTTCTATCTTTTATATGTCGATGGCTATCAATCTGAATTCTTTTAAACTGCAATATTTTTACCTAGTAGTTGAGTACTTTTTTAAAATGTGTGATTGTCAATAGTTATTGCATGCATGCATTTAAATGTATTTTTCGAAAGTAAGTTAAAAGAAATTCTAGTATTATTTTAGTATTATACATTTCACCATGCACCAACGTATTATCATTAGAATGTCAGAAACCATTTTCTGATAGAACCTATCGAATCATGTGAGAGCGTCTAGTAGCATCGCCCTATGATTCCCTAGGTATCACTGATAGTGCCTGCAAGACCAATCGGTTATGATTAACGTACAGTACGGTCCCTTCATCTCATATATCACGATCGAATCTACTATCATTAGTTCATCGAGGGTTGCATATTTCATTCGATAGCTATGTGATACAATCATGAAATATTCATAGTGTCATCGCATGCACAACTAGATAACTCTTTCCCTAATGTAAATCACAGACTTTGGCCAGAGATTTTATGAACTACAATTTCGTTAGATCACATAGGATATCCACACCTATCGATGAGCGGTGAATCCCCGACTACAATGCATTGGCTCCTACATGTTTCGCAATTGCACCCAACCTCGCCACCTTGTAATCCTCGCGGAGTCGGTAAACGTGTCAAAGCACAATCCTAGTAAGTAGAGCCTCATTGTTCTCCCGGGTCGTAAGGACCAATCATGTACAATCACAACCACAGACTTTTCATCTCGATGAATGATAACCACTTGAAAAGTCCGAGGGAGGGTTGTTCGGTACAATCATCATATGATTACTCATCTGCATGATTGGACATCTCTATGCCCTTACCATTAAACACGGTACACAACATCACAGATGCTAGTCTCAATTTCAAGCCTAAGCGGCTTTTATCCTTATTTTAGACGGTTAAATAGATTGATTATACTTTAATACAAATGAGTCATAATTCGATCTTGAAACTCATTTGTAAACAATGTATATTCTAAATTCATCCTAATCAATTCTGCCGCCTAAAATAAAGATAAAGGTCGCTTAAGCTTGAGATAAATGAATCTTAATTCGGTCTCGAAACTCATTTGTAAACGCTGTATATTATAAGGAATTTATCTATGCTGATTACATGATTATACAGATAAAGTAAAACGAAACCATAAAAAGTTAAATTATATTAAAATAAAGATTGTTTATTATACTTGAGTCGTTAAATTCCCTAGCCAACCGTTGGGTTGCAAGACATCTAATCTAACATGCTCCACATCGTGGTCAAGTCATAATAATCCTTATTCCTCATTTTCTAAGATTAAGGCGAACTTGTAAAGCATTGAATAGAATGTGTCAAACATGGATCTTAACTTTGTTAGGAATTTTCAAATTCCTCATATGTCGAAAACCTTTCGATAAACCACAAATGATACCGTGACTTTTGCCCCCTCATTTGCATGAGCGAGTGGTATCCCGACTTGATGTGTACTCAACATTTCTGGCGTAATGTCATATCAATTTAGCGCCCCCAATTGTCATGTGAATGGGTAATCTCTTCAATTCTTCCCTATCAACCTCCCACAATGTATTATGAATCTTGTTCCAATCCAGACACCCTTACTTCTCATCAGTTCACCCATCGTAGTGTGCTGGTTTTGTTGGCTAGGATATGTTATGGGTTTGAAAATTTTGGTCTGAGCATCCAAGGGTCATGAAACACGGAGACCGTTGATCCCTTTGCAATACACAATCGAATACCTTGCTTGAGTAAGTCTCAGCCCCACAATAGGCTTCTCCATACAAAAAAAAAGGATTTCCTTAATTTACCTTAATTTACCATTAAAAAATTTGTGATGGGATAATATTTCTTCTGAAAATCTGATTTGTTAGTGAAATAGGATTGGAGAGGATGCGCCAGGCTTGTTTGGCTAGCAAAGCTTTGTTGAATGAAATTAAGTTCCAAAATCCTAGACCACCATTCTCTTTCGGACAACATAATAAATTCCATTTTCGCCAATGAATCTTCTTTTCGTCCCTGTAGCTCCCCACTAGAAGTTAACAATCATGGATTTCAATTGTTTGGAGAGAACAAAAGCCATTTTGAAAATGCTCATGGTGTAAGAGGGAATAGCTTGAGTAACAACTTTGATAAAAACTTCCATGCCTCTAGTTGAAAACAACTTGCTTTTCCAGCCTTACAACTTTCTCCATATTTTTCCTTGATGCCTTTGAACATGTGTTGTTTATTTCTCCCTTTGAAGGATGGGATAGACCTCCCAAAATTCATTGTGATGCATTCGTAAACCAGAGAATATTCCTTCATATGAGTTGGTGTATTAGGGCTGAAACTAATAATTGATTTGTGAAAGCTAATACAATATCCTAATGCAGATTCATGGAGCTTGAATATCTCCCAAAGTGAATTACAAGTATCCAATAAGGTATCATAAGAAAAGAAAACACGTGTGATTTTTGGGGCATTTTTGGCAAATCTAAAGCCTCTTAGCACACCCATATTTACATTGCTTTTCCACATAGATGATAAGACTTGTGAAAATAGTAAGAATAAATATGGGGATAAGGGAAACCTTTGTCCAAGTCCTCATGTTGGGCTGAAAATTATGTCGGTTAACCATTAGTGAGGACAACAGGACATGTTGTGCTTAAATAATCCATGATTGTACTGATCCATTTGGCAGATAAACTCATTTGTTCCAGATTTTCGAAAATTTCATCTTAGCCCGATCAAATTCCAAATTCCAGCCCTAAACTCTCTAAAATCATTGTTCTGACCCCTAAAATTCCAGGAATTGGGGGAAATAGCCCCTATTTATCTAGAATTTTTTAAAATAGCCCCTGAACTTTCAAAACTTTGATTTAATCCCTGAATTTTTGAAGATTCTAGATTTCACCTTAGAATTTTTGGTTACCTCAATTTCAGTCCCTGGGCTACTCAAAAATTTTGATTTATCCCTTGGGTTCTCGGCCTAGTGAATTTAGCCCTTAAATTCTCGATTTTTTCTCTTTGGCCCTAAGTTTTCGAATTTTCCCATAAATATCCCTAAATTCTTGATTTTTCCATTTCCAAGCCTTAAAATTCTTATTTTGGTTCCATTCATTCCTTTGCATGATGAAAGATTATATTTTATGTTCAATTTTTATGATTCTCCAAGCCATCCCTTAAATCCAACTAAGTTAGAACATGCAACCTATTTTCCTCTGAGTTCATATTATCCCAATCAATTCTCATAAACAATTTAACATTTCATGCAAAAAAAGAAACATAAAAATTTTAAGCAACTAGGTTACTAAAGTCGTGTCTGGATCTTCCTCGGCTTTCTCAGCATGCATCACATAAGCTCTGCCCATGGTTGGTCCCTTCTTCTTTGGGCAATCAGCAGCTTTATGTCCTTTTTTTTCATATAAAGCACTGGTATATTCCCCACATGCACTTGTCAAAGTGTAAGCTATTGCATTCTTCGCACAATTGACTATCTTCAGGTTGTGGTGCTCCAGGCTGTGGTGGCTTCTATTGCCCCGGCTTCTTCCATTGTCCTTGGGGCTTTTGCTTCCTTTGAACTTTGGGGGGTCCCGTAAATTGCTTCTTGACTAGCTGAGAATTCTCCTGGTGTTGCTGTATTTTGCGTTGCATCTCAAAGTCAATATCCTTCAGGGCTTGCTCAGCTTGGAAAGCACAAGCAGTGATAGCTGCATAATCCACTGGTCACATCAACATCACATCACGGCGTATAGTTAGTCGAATACCATCCAATAAGTGCCTCAATTTCTCAGCAGCATCCCTAGTAATAAGGAGCACAAAGTGACAACTCCTATCAAAATTCCTAATGAACTCAGCCACAATCGTGTCTCCTTGACGGAGACTCATGAAATCCCTCTTCAAGCGTCCTCAAACGTCACCAGTAAAATAATTCTCGTAGAAAATGTTCTTAAATACAAGTGAGGGTGGCTAGATTAACTCAATGTTCAGCTCCTTCCCACCAAAGAGAAGCATCGTCTTGCAGCATGTAATTTGCACACCTAACTCGGTCAGCATCTCACATATTCAGATAACGAAAGTGCACATCAAGAGATCTAATCCAACCCTCAGCAACAAATGGGTCTGTGGTGCCAGAAAATTTCTTCGGACTCAACTTTCGGAACTAATCAAACATATCGTGCTATGGCCTTGGAGCCTGCTGCTCAAAGAAACGTGTCATACCCTCTAGAACACGTGTAGCAGCATCCCCATTGAGAGGTGGTACATTCTCTCTACGATCCTCATGAGTCTCAGCTTGTCTATCAGTAATACGTGCATGTCTAGGAGGCATTATATCTGAACGTTTTTCAAATTCTAAACGTAACCAACATGCATTTAAATATAAGCTTCTAACCGTGAAGCATATAAAAATCATTTATCAATCAACTTAAGCATGAATATCATTTAATTTCGAAAATTTTTTAAACATGTAACTTAATCATATAAACCATGTAAACGTGCAGGTACCATCAGTAAAATCATTTAAAACATTTAAACTTACAGACTTGAGGTTTGACGACTGAGCTTTCCGGAACTGGTGGTGGCACAACTCTTTGCAAGAAAATTTTTCTGATACCAATTGAAACGTCCACTACTCGTTTCTATAAAATGTACTAAAATTTTTATTTCTTTCTTAAAAACTTTTGGCCATACATACATATACATATACTTTCTTAAAAGTATATGAATATACTTTGCACCATTTAAAATAATCCAACCAACTATTTTACTCAAAATCCAAAACACAACGCAAAACGTAAAATCGTAATCCAAACCTAAAAATAGCATTTTTCAAAATAAAGCATAAGTATCTTAAATCCTCTCAAAACAACTAAAAGCATCAAAAGTCACAAACATCATAAAATCTTTAAAGTAATCTTAATGCGGAAAACTAGGAAAGGTCATCGGGTTATGTGAACCATCAGTCCAGCTAGTTCAACAGTCAAGACCTCCATCGTATCAAAATCATGCTCACCTGCATTGATTACACTTAGTGAATCTATTGACTCAGCAAACCTTAACCATGATAACAAGTAGTATATATATACATTCACAAGAAATAGTGAAATATACTTTTAATAAAATAGCTTTTCATGAACATGCATAACTTTAAACATTTTTCTTTCATCATAAACATTTACTTTCATCGTATATGTACATTTTTTCCCTTTTTACTGAAATCATATCGTTAATTATAACTTTCGTATCAGCTTGAGATCGATGGATCTATCTACATATAACCATGGTACTAGGCGGCGGGGACATCAGCGACACTCTCACCCGTCAACTGAGCATTGACCTTACATATCATTATATCATTATATTATTCACAATCAAGTCAACTCCTTCAACTTTTTCATTATTTTCAGCACTTATAAAATTTATGCATATATACATAATTTTTCTTTTAAACATAACATGCACACGTCTTTTAGCATTATCGTTTTCATAATAAAATCCTATAATTTTTTAAAATAAACATTTTATCATTCATTACAACATTCAGGGCATTTCCAAGAAGTCTTTAATTTTTCAGGTGTAAAATGACCGTTTTGCCCCTAAACCTTAACTTTCCCAATTTATCCTTAGATCTTAAAACGACGATCCGAATCAATCCAAACTTAACATAATACCTTATAATATACCCACAAACATTTATTAGACGTAAACTTAAGCTCTTCGACTAATTTTACAATTCGTTTTACAACTTAAACGTACGTCTATGTTTTAACCCGAATCGACTAAAAATTTAACCAAACTTGAACCATAGCTTATTAACACCTAGCCATACCCTATTCAAGCCATTTAGAACCTTGAACAAGCCTAAAAAACTACTGAAAATTCTGTACTTATTTTTTCGAAACCCTACCTTGATCAAACCAATGCCCCTTCATTCGTAGCCCCTTGGCCGTCCCAACCAGACCTTATATAACCCTCCTAGGACCATGGCCGAGCTCTTAACAACCTACTCAAACAGCCTCTACAGCCCTAAGTTTGTGCCCCTACATACCTTAAGCGACCCAAACGACGTGCATTCTTCAACCTCCCCTTCCAGCCCCTTGCACAGACCATCTATGAAATGTCTACTACTTAAAAATACTACTAGAATTTTTTTAAAAGTTAAATCTTGAAATATACCTTTTTATCCATGCATGCGATAACAGTTGAAAATTACAAAATTTTAAAATAGAAGTATCCAACTATCATTAAAAACACTGCAGTTAAAAGAAATGTGACAAAATGTCAGACCCTAGACTGTTGTTTAAAAAAATTCACAAATGAATCCTGCAAAAATCCTGACAACCATCAGCATGTGAAAATGAGTGTATAGGAAAATATCCATGAACTCTCCTAACTCATGAACATAATGTTCAGAAAATGTATGGTCCTCTGGTTAGCGTGTGCACATCCAACTCCGTCCACTCAGTCTTCAGGGCCCCCAATCCTCATCAATATTCTCACCTGCATCATTCACACCTAGTGAGTTTAAAGACTCAACACACCTGAATCGTTATAACAAGTACATATACATTACATGCAACAGTGAAAAATACTGTAATTAGCATATATTTCATTATCTTAAAAGCATGAACATAACCATATCGTATCAAAACATAACGTGTCAAAACATGTCTCATCATATCATTATATACGTGTTCATTTTCTTTATTTGAATCCCGTTCATTAGTTGTGACTTTCTTATCAGCTCTATTCGATGGATCCATCTACGTATAACCGTGGTACCTGTGACGGGGCCATCAGCGACAGATTTACACGTCCATTAAACCTTTCTATTACACACTCGTATTCGTATTCGTGTTTGTATTAGTCACAACCAACTTCCATCCTTCAAAACATGTCAACATATTCATCACTCATAAAATTCATGCATAGACGTAAATTTCCTTAAAATCAAGCATGCAACGTATTTTCATATATACATTAAAAGTCATGATCGATATAATATATACATTTAAAACATGTCAAATTGTGATCAGCTGCGCTGCCAGGACTGCTAACTCTGCCAGGGTGAAAAATGACCATTTTGCCCCTAGAAACCCTAATTGACCATTTTACCCTCGGACCTCAAAATTTCGGCCCAAGCCAACAAAATCCTCGAAACACCTCAAAACATAATTATAATCATTCCTTAGACGTAAACTCGAGCCCATGCAAGAACTTCTATAATTCGTTTTAGAATTTGGACTGGGTTCTGTTTTTAATCTAAATTAACTCGAAACTCAACCAATTATTTCCAAACTTAAAACACGCCTTAAGTGTACCCTACTAGCCCCTAAACCACCTGGACCAGATCATTTAAGACCCACGAACATGAAAGAGAATCGATTAAGGTGCCCGAATGCGCAACATAAGTTTCAAAAATGTTTTTAAAGGTAAAAAACCGAGCACCCTAATCCTATAATGTGTAGCATATATGAAAACACCAAAATGTCATACATAAGGTTTTTAGAAGTTTTACCTATCACAATGATTGATGTTATGGCTCCAACCAAGTTGTAAACAACTTGGCTCTGGAATGGATAACAAATCTACAAGCTCTCCTTGCTCTTGGACTCCTTTCGTCAAAATTAGGTCCACTACCAACAAAGTAGAACCACTCTAATTTTGCACTGGAAAAATTAAAGTATTTTTCATTGAGAAGTGTAGGATTTCCTCAACAAAATGAAGAAGAAAAATGGAGGAGAATTGTGCTCAAAATTTTCGGCCACTATTCAGGTTAGGAGAGAAAGGGAAGCTTTTTCTTGGTTGTGTGAAAAGTAAAAGTAAGCATGTGCATGCCATGCTTTGGATATTAAAAAAGTTGTCTCCAACCCTTCACCTCCCTTGCATGCCTTCTACTTGGGTTTGTAATAATTACAAGGCCCATGGACTTTTATTTAAATGTCCCAAACACATTTGAGACCATTTAAACTTTACTTGATTTTACTCAAGCCCACTAGTTTAATAATTATTTTTAATTGGGCTCTACAAGGCCCAATGTTGTTTAATTAATTCAACACTTGAATTAATTTAATTTAGTCCATAATAATGTTTATGAAAATCACAATTTTCAAATACATTATTTGTTTGGCCAACTTTTAATTTAGGAACACTTCCTTAAATTAAAAGTTACATTCTTCTTATAGAAGTCATACTTCTATTTTTCCTTACGTTTATAAACTCCTTTATAAGCCGTTCAACACATTGAATTATTTTACTTCTCAACGGGAACTAGAAAGTTAGCACTTGTGTGACCCTCAATGGTTCAATGATACAAATAGCCGTGGGTTGACATCACAATGTGATTCGGGACTAAACATGTCCTTATTTGAGAATACCCCAATTGCTCCATTCTTATTTATCAACTCCTTGATAATAAGAACGTCAGAACTCAAGTCTGATAGTACCCAACCAATCATGTTAAACGCCTAGCAGCATCGCTTACATGATTCCCTAGGTATCAAATGATAGTGCATACAAGAACCATTCAATTATAGTTAGCATACAGTACGGTCCCTTCAAATCATATATCCCGACCGATTCGACATTCATTGGTATATCGAGAGTTGCCAATGAATCGATACTATGTGTCATGTCGTAGTTCCATTTATGGTGTAATCTGTGAAACCCCTTTCATAATTACAACCATATTCTGATAAGAGATTTCATACTACTTATACATGAGAACACATAGGTTATCCATACCCGAAGGTAAGCGGTGAACCCCCGACTACAATGCATCGACTCCTATATGTTTCGACAGAACAGTCAACCTTACCACCTGATGACCCCTTAAGAGTCGGTAAACAAGTCAAAATGCAATGCTAGCACATAGAGTCTCAATGTTGTCCCGGGTCATAAGGACTAATGATGTACAACCATAAACTAGGACGTTTCCACTCGATAAGTGAGAACTACTTGGAAAGTCCTTTTTGGAGGGTTGTTCAGTTCACTATACCAGGAGCACCTATCTGCATGCTCGGACATCACAATGTCCCCTACCAATGAAACATGGTACTCACATCACGGATACTAGTCTCGAACTCAAGCAGCCTATATCCTTCTTAGTGGCTGTTGAATCGACTAGGAACTGTTTAGAATATACAGTATTGCAAATTGAGTTTCATGATACTCATCATATGAGCATCTCACATTCTTTCTACTATTTGTATATTCAGAGATTTATCTACGCAACTAGCATGGGTATACAGATAAAGAAGTGCCAAAACAATAATTTCAAAAATTATTAAAATAAAGACTGTTTATACATAGAGTTTCATTGAGAACACTCGACCAAAACTTGGCTCGATGTGCACCTACTCTAACAATCTCTCACTTGCACTAGAGCCAACTACCCATATGCTTCAAACCCATCGATTCGTGATGCTTCTCGAATAATGGTCCAGGTAAAGGCTTAGTTAGTGGATCAGCAACATTATCTGCGGAGCCGACTTTGTCAATCGAGACATCTCCTCTTTCCACAATCTCTCGGAGGATGTGGTACTTTCTCAATACATATTTGGACTTCTGATGAGACCTTGGCTCCTTTGCTTGAGCAATGACTCTCGTGTTATCCCAAAACACCGGGACAGGAGCAACTCCATTAGGAATGACGCCCAACTCTTGGACGAAATTCCTTATCCAAAAAGCCTCCTTTGCTGCAGCTGATGCATCAATGTATTCTGCCTCAGTGGTGGAATCCGCTGTACTGTCTTGCTCGGAACTCTTCATAGAGACAGCAACACCATTGAGCATGAATACGAACCCAGAGGTTGACTTCTAGTCACCGATTTCGCTTTGGAAGCTAGAGTTGGTTTAGCCTTCCAATTTCAGTTCTCAACCCCCATAGACCAAGAACAACTTATTGGTCCTTCTCAAATACTTGAGGTTGTCTTTCACAGCTTTCCAGTGTGGAATACCAGGGTTCGATTGATATCTACTCACTACACTTAGTGCGAAAGCAACATCAGGACATGTAGATATCATCCCATACATATGCTATCAATTGCATATGCATGCAGAATGCGTGTCATCGCCGCAATCTCTGCATCAGTCTTGGGAGACATAGACTTTGATAGGGACACGCCATGACACATTGGTAGATGATAAGTGCTGGATTTGCATTTAATTTATATTTGGATCCATTTTGAATTATGCTTGTTTCGAACAGAATTATGCGTTTTTGGTTTGTTTTGACTGTCATTTCAGGAATGGAAAAATAAGTGAACAAGAAACCAAATGGAGCAAGAAAACAGAACCGAGCCGCGAGTACAAGTATTGCAAAGACCAGAAGGGCGTGCGCGGTCGCGCCACTTCACGCGCAGCCGCGCATGCATACATGAAAGAACTCGGCAAGGCCTTGCGCGCGGCCGTGCCACATCACGCGCGATCGCGCGCGCACAGATGAAGCGCACAAGCAGAAGCTTGCGCGCGGCCGTGCGACTACACGCACGCGAAAATACGAGCCACAAACAGAAAGGTGCGCACAGTCGCACCACTTCACGCGACCGCACGCGCATGGATATAGCTCACCAACCAGAAGCTTGCGCGCGGCCGCGCGACTTCATGCGCAACCACGCGCGCGGCGTTCAGAAATCTTATAAAAAGCCATGAGCTAGGTCAGAAACGAGGAGTCAGTCGCCATGGGAGAAAGAAACACGAGAAAAACACCATTTGGAGAGAAGAACACACGGGATAGAAGCGCGGACACGAGACGAAGATCTAAAGTGCGAAGAACAATCACAAATACGAAGAACGACGGATCTGGGGACAGAAACGACACTTCGGATTTGTCATCTATTATTTCACCTTTTTATTTTCTTGTATTTCGATGTTAAAACCTTCGAATATGTGTTGCTTTTATTTAGAATTCATCATGAAATGATTTTCTAGTCTAGAGAATGACGTAACATTGTGGATACGATGATTTGACGCAGTGGTTGTTTATTTGATTGAATTCCGTTTTTGTTTAATTGTGTTCTCTGTGTTTATTGTGCCGCAATTTACTGGCCATAAATTGTGTGTTGTTTGATTGATCTTACAACTCGAAAGAGGGACTAGGATTATAGATCATTAGAGACACATCGTTGAATCTTTATAGCGTACGGAAGGCGTATAACTTTAGCGAGGCTTAGGTAAGAACATTGTTTGCATTTATCAATTAAACTTCGATTTTATTAGGAATAATTGAATCGAAGTTTGATTGATACAATTTATTCGTCACTTGGGAAAGGGGGAAAAATAATTAAGTGTTCTTGATCATTAAATAATTGGAATTCGTGAATATAAAGTTAACTGAGAATAATTATCGTGGAAACTTGGTGAAATCATTTCTCTAGATATTTTCTCTCATTGTTATTTCTCAACACGGTGATAAGATTAATTATTTATTTTCAATTAATTCTTTTAAGTAAACCAAATATCTTTTTAATTTTCTAAATAAAGTTGAGACTATTTTAATTACAAGCATTGATATAATTTTAGTTTACACTCCTCGTAAGATCGACACTCGTACTTAAAAATTCATTTTACTATAACTTGACGTCGTGCGCTTTCGAGCAATCAAAAAATCACGCAACAGTAGATGTCCTCTCTTGGACTCATCCATCGAGAACCGCTTCACGATGGTATCCATGTATGTGGACTGGGTGAGATCAAGCAATCTTCTTGATCTATCTCTATAGATCTGTATTCTCAATACAAAAGATGCTTCACCCAAATCCTGCATCGAGAACTTACTCGCTAACCATATTTTGGTTGATTGCAACATCCTTACATCATTCCCAATGAGTAGAATGTCATCAACATAAATCACCAGGAATGTCACAGCACTTCCACTGACCTTATTAAACACGCAGGGTTCCTCAGGATTCTTAGTAAAACAAAACTCTTTGATTGTACTATCAAATCTAAGGTTCCAACTCCTAGATGCCTGCTTTAGACCATAAATAGATATCTGAAGTTTGTATACCATATGCTCACTCCCGACAGATGTAAACCCTTCAGGTTGAAACATGTAAATCTCTTCCTTAATATCCCACCCATTAAGAAAGGCTGTCTTGACATCCATCTGTCATATCTCATAGTCATACCATGCAGCTATGGCTAGAAATATCCTTATGAACTTGAACATTGCAACTGGAGAAAAGGTTTACTCAAAGTCAACTCCTTGTCTTTGAGTATATCCTTTTTCTACCAATCGCGCTTTAAAGGTCAATACATTCCCATCCGCCCCAAGTTTCCTCTTGTAAATCCATTTACAGCATATGAGAACAATTCCCTCAGGTGGATCAACGAGATTCCACACTTGGTTCGAATGCATGGGATTCATCTCAGATTCTATAGCTTCAAGCCATTTGGATGAATCGGCATCAGAGAACGCTTCCTTGAAGGTCCTTGGATCACATCCATGGTTAGGCTCATCATGGCCCTCTTCAAGAAGCAGAAAATACCTCATAGGTGGTCTCGAGACTCTCTCGGATCTTCTAGGAGCTTGTATATCCTCTCTTGGCTCTTAGGGTGTGGGTTCTTAAATTGTGGGTGTCTCTCAAACCTCTTCGAGTTCTATCATCTCCCCTTTTATATCCAATAGAATTCTTTTTCCAAAAAGGTTGCATTCCTAGAAACAAACACTTTTGTTTCTTGTGGATGATAGAAATAGTATCCAACTGAATTTCTTGGATATCCCACAAAGTAACATAAAATGGATCGACTATCCAATTTATCTCCCACTACCTGCTTCACATAAGCAGGGCAACCCCATATTCTAAGATAAGAATATTTGGGAGGCTTACCCATCAATATCTCACACGGTGTATTATCAACTGCCTTTGAATGGACATTGTTCAACAATAGTGCCGCTGTCTCAAGCGCATATCCCCAAAAGGATGGCGGTGACTCCGTGAACCCCATCATAGACCAAACCATGTCCATCAAAGTCGGGTTGCGACGCTCCGAAACACCATTCAACTGTGGTATAGCAGGCGGAGTCCACTACGAGAGAATCCCATTCTCCCTAAGATACTCTTGGAACTCGGCATCCAATTACTCACCACCTCGATCCGATCGAAGTGACTTGATGCTTCGTCCCAACTGTTTCGCCACTTCACTTCTGAATTCCTTGAACCTTTCAAAGGTTTCAGAATTGTGTTTCATCAAATACACATACCCATACCTCGAAAAGTCATCGGTAAAGGTGATGAAGTAGGCATGTCCATGCTTAGTGGTGATACTAAGCGGACTGCACACATCGGTATGGATCAATCCAAAAACCCTTTGGCTTGCTCCATATGGCCCTTAAATGGAATTTTGGTCATCTTTCCTTTTAGAAATGATTCACAAGTTGGGAGAGAATTAATATCAGACATATCAAACATGCCTACTCCCACTAGCTTGTTCATCCTTCTTAGGGAAATATGTCATAATCGAGCATGCCACAATTGTGACAAATTTAGAGTATCTTGTTTTCGCTTGTTTGTTGTTACTTGGACATTGTTTAGTGGAATATTTTTCAATTTTAAGTTATAGAGATCGTTTTCAAGTTCTCTAGTACCAATTAAACATTCAATCTTGTAAATGTTGCAAACACCTTTGCTAAATAAACAAGAATACCCATCTTTATCGAGCATAGAAATGGAAACAATGTTTTTCACCAAATCTGGTACAAACAAAACATATCTCAAAATCAACTTAAAATCATTGTTCAACAAAAAGTAAACATCTTTTACGGCCTTGACAGCAACTCTTGCTCCATTGCCCATCCTTAAGAAGGTCTCACCTTCCTTAAGTCTCCTACTTCTTCCCATCACGTGCAAATCATTACAGAGATGTGAGCCATAGCCGGTATCCAATACCCAAGAAGTAGAGTTAATTTAAATATTTACTTCAATTTAGAACATACCGTTTCCAGAACTCTTCTGGGCAAGATATTCCCTGCAGTTAAGCTTCTAATGTCCAGGCTTCTTGCAGTGATGACAGATGTCAACAGTCTTGTCAGTCTTCAGTTGTATGGCTGCCACAGCGGGACTCGGAGATTGCCTCTTCAAGGGCACATTCTTCTTGGGACGTTGGAAAGAACGCTTCTTTTCCTTCCAAGGTGGACCAGTCTTCGTACCAGATGAAGAGCACACATAAAGAACCGACTTCTCTTTATTGATTGTGGATTCAAACGTCACAAGCATATTCACCAACTCCTCAAGGGTAGGCTCCAGCTTGTTCATGTTGAAGTTTACCACAAAAGGATCAAATGAGCTAGGCAGCGATAAGAGCAACACGTCAGTGGTCAACTCCAAAGGCAACATCAGATCCATGCCTACGAACTTGTCCACGAGCCCAATCAACTTTAGGCCATGCTCTTGGACTGAGGCCCCATCTCGCATGCGTAAAGTGATCAGCTCCTTGACGGTAGCATGCCTAAGAGGTCGAGTCTGCTCACCAAAGAGCTCCTTCAGATGCAAATGAATGTCAGCAGCACTCTTTGCATCCATCCTCAAAACGCCTCTGCAGCTCATCATTCATAGAAGCCTGCATATAACACCTGGCTTTCAAGTCATGGTCACACCATTCCTTGTAAGTCTACAATTCCTCAGGAGAGAAGCCAGTCGGAGCCTCAACAGGGAGTGACTCAGTCAGTGTATATTCTATCATTTCCGAATTCAAGACGATTTTTAAGTTTCTTAGCCAGTTGAGGTAATTAGGTCCAGTTAATACGTGTTTGTCAAGTATTGCAGATAGCGGATTGCGATTCGAAGACATTGTTAAAAATTGTACTAAAAGTAAAACAAATAAATGTCAATGACTATTTTAAAATATTTAGTAAGATATAAAGTATGGACTTTCACTTTATAAATTCTCGCTCCGACTGTTTTGACATTTTTCACTACCCTCTAGTGAAAACGAGAAACTCCTTTCCTCAGTAGGTATGTAAGGTCCAATTAGCAAATTATGATCCCGGATAATATCAGCCAATCACAATTCCTAAAAGGTAGTTTCCAATTGCATCTCCATGCAACCCGCTACGTAAACTTTTGTCTTACGTTTGATTAGGACCATAAAATATGACGCCGTTCATCTTTACGTGTCAAGCCTTACCCATCGATGTTGAACCTAAATGGACGGTCGCCATGAGTTCCCTCGATAATATGAACCGAAATCATGGGAGTTCCACGTAGTTCACATCACCATGTCAATGGATGTCACAACTTTCCGGTGTTTAGGGCCCCCCATAATATGAGCCGAGCCCCGAACACGGGTAGCATTCATCATGCACCCATTGTCGATGGAAGACATGGAAATTATAAACAACTTTATAATTCCTCTTTTCAGACTTGATATTAATTTTGAATCTTATTAAAAATGAGGGTTTTAATTTTGAAAGGTCTCATCATTAATTTCAAAAACTCGCCATGTTTGATCGTATGCTTGCCGGATTCATGAAACTTTGTTATTATCATAATAACTAGTATTTAACCTGTGCGATGCGTGCGATGCACGGGATGATTATTAAAAATTAGTGAAAATGAATAGATATTTAAATAAAAATAATAATATAATTATAAAAAATAAAAATAAAAATTTTTTTCGTTAATTTTAAAAAATTTCTAAAATACAACGCATTTCGATAAATTTTTTTGGCTAATAATCACTATCATATCAGAATTTTAGATTGTGTTAGTCCAAGGCAGTGGCATTATGGTTATCGTGTTTATTGTATTGATGTCAGCCACCAATCTTAATACATATTGAATTCTTTAATTTTCGAGAAGCTAGATATTAGTATTTTTAACATGTGATAAAAAAATATTTTTAAATCACATTCAATAAAATTAATGAGAAATAATTTTTAAAAAATTCAATAATTTCGTCTAAATCCACTTTCACAAAAAAATTTGTGACATGATACGTGTTTGACACATTTGAATAATAATAATAATTGTTTCATCAATATTTTAATCCAAATGAGTTATGATTTTATTTACAAAATCTCTTCATAATATACACAAGTACACAACAGCCTATTATTTCGAAAAAAAAAAAGAAACATGTGATCATAAGTAAATTATAAATCAGAAAAGGTATTTAATTAGCATTTATTATGTGTATTCCAAAACAATGTCAATAAGTTTTATAAGCTGTTTTCTAATAAGATGCTTACTTTCTTTAAAATTGGTTTAATCATTTCCATTATATTTTTTAATTAAACTGATTGATATAATCAATACAAAATTTTTAATATAGTTTATGTTTTTAATAGAGTTTAGTTTTAATTTGAGTAAAAAAATATAATACGTAAATTACATTTGAATTAATATAAAAATTAATTAAATTCAAAATTAAATTAAATGAATCGATACAATCAATGCAAACAATAATTGAAGTGATCATTTATTGCAGTACACATATGTCAATTTTCATGATAAATTTTTCCTTTTTTAGAAATGACATTTTGTCTGGAAACTACTATTTTTGACAAAAACTCTCCTTATATATATAGATATAGATTTTAAGAAGACAGTTCAATATACAATATACATATAGTTTTTGAAGAAACCCCTAACACATTAATTCTTTCAAATTAAGGTAATTTTGAAAAAAAAAAGTATTTGGGATAAAAAAATTTATGATTATTAAATGGTAAATTAATGTTCATTGAAAAATCTTGTTGTAATGATAACTTTTAACATTCAACCAATTTTATTTTTATAAAAAATAAATAAACTAATTAAATATTATATTTCTTTTTTAGTAAATAATTTGGGCAGAAAATTATTTAAAATCGAAAATTTTTATTTTTTAATGATTTACTGCATGAGTGATACTTAACATTGTAATCATTTGTATTTTAAATTTATTTATAAAGTTTTAATTAAACTGATTGATATAATCAATGCAAAATTTTTAATATAGTTTATTTTTTCAATAGAGTTTAGTTTTAATTTGACTAAAAAAATAAAAAAATACAATACATAAATTACATTTGAATTAATATAAAATTAATTAAATTTAAAATTAAATTAAACGAATTGATATAATCAATGCAAACAATAATTGAAGTGATCATTTATTGTAGTACACATATGTCAATATTCATGATAAATCTTTCCTTTTTTAAAATGACATTTTGGCGGCTTATATATATACATATATATATATATATATATATATATATATATATATATATATATATATATATATATATATATGTAGATTTTAAGAAGACAATTCAATATACAATATATATATAGTTTTTGAAGAAAACCCCAACACATTAATTCTTTCAAACTAAGGTAATTTTGAAATAATATGTATTTGAGATAAAAAATTTATGATTATTAAATGGTAAATTAATGTTCATTGGAAAACTTTGTTGTAGTGATAACTTTTAACATTCAACCAATTTTATTTTTAGAAAAATTAAATAAACTAACTAAATATTATATTTCTTTTTTAGTAAGTAATTTGGGCAGTAAATTACTTAAAATAGAAAATTTTATTTTTGAATGATTTACTGCATGAGTGATACTTAATATTGCAATCATTTGTATTTTAAATTTATTTATACAGTTTTTAATTAAACTGATTGATATAATCAATGGAAAATTTTTAATATAGTTTATGTTTTCAATAGAGTGTAGTTTTAATTTGAGTAAAAAAAATAAAAAAATATAATATATAAATTACATTTGAATTAATATAAAAATTAATTAAATTTAAAATTAAATTAAATGAAATGATATAACCAATGAAAATAATAATTGAAGTGATCATTTATTGCAGTACACATATGTCAATATTCATGATAAATCTTTCTTTTTCTAGAAATGATATTTTGGCGGGAAAATACTATTTTTGACTAAAACTCTGCTTTTATATATATATAGATAACGCACATACTCATTATTTATAACGTATCATGCATATATTATAAACAGTAAACAAAACAAGGATGATCAATCGTCCCAATACTAATGGCCCGTGTGAGCTAAGCACGGGCCTAGGTCCAATCCTACGGAAATGCATGGGATGCAAATGCAACTATTACATGAGCTTCCAATATTTACATGTCTTCGATCTTCATAATAATCAAGGCAATCATCTTCCAATCTTGATCTTCCACTATACTAATATTTACATTTAAATCCATGGCAAATAGGGATACATCTCATGGGGTGGGAAATGGCCCTAAACAAAGCCCACTTTAAATTTGATAATTATTACAATCAATCAACACAAAATATCCTAGCATACACCTAGCAAATTGAGCTTGGGCTTTTGATCATCCTTCATGCATAATATCACATATCATACGCCATCAATTAATTATCACAATAATCAATTGATCCAATATTATATATTTTGATCCAATCACTAACCGCCACGATTATAAACTAAATTAACAAAGTATACAAACTCCTTTGTTTACTTTCTAATTAATTTATTTATAACTGAATTTCTTGTAAATCACAATTTACTACAAATAATTAAAGTCCAACTCCAATTATTTATTTTATGAG
This sequence comes from Primulina eburnea, assembly GCF_022965805.1. Lineage (NCBI taxonomy): Eukaryota > Viridiplantae > Streptophyta > Magnoliopsida > Lamiales > Gesneriaceae > Primulina > Primulina eburnea. The sequence goes on from NC_133110.1 coordinate 17,381,483, forward strand.
ATAAAATGTACAATTTTTGTGGATTTAAACTTAAGGGCCCAAAAAAAAATCATATTTCACCAAAAACATTTTGGCCCATTTAAATTCATAAATTGTATTAGCCTTCTAATGGCCCAACAAATTCAAGGCCCATGATACTTTGATATTCCAAAACATTTTTGGAAACCCTAGTCGTCATCGCAGTCGCCGGAGCTCCGTCGTCGGATTCCGACCAACTTACCGATTTTTTTTTAAAAAAAATTTCGAAGGAGCCGTTCGGGCAGCCCAGGGCTGCCCTTGCTGCCTGAAATGGGCAGCCCCTCGGGAAGCCCGAGCTGCCCAAAATGGGCAGCAACATGCTACCCGAAATGTGCCCCAAAAATGGCCTTGGTTTTTTTGCAACAAATCATCTCATGCGGTTAGAAATCGACCTCAATATAATATTATGTATATGCTACACAAAATAGTATCCATAGCTCTGATACCACTTGAAAGAGGATCTATTAAGGTTCCCGAATGCACAATGGAAGTTTCAAAAATGTTTTTGAAGGGCAAAAACCGAGCACCCTAATCCTATAATGTATAGCAAATACGAAAACACCAAAATGTCATACATAGGGTGTTTAGAATTTTTACCTATCAATCACAAGGATTATGTTGTGGCTCCAACCAAGTTGTAAACAACTTGGCTCTTGAAAGGATGACAAATATACAAGCTCTCCTTTCTCTTGGACTCTTTTCTTCAAAATTAGGTCCACCACCAACAAATTAGAACCACTCTAATTTTGCACTAGAAAAATTAAAGTATTTTTCATTGAGAAGTGTAGGATTTCCTCAACAAAATGAAGAAGAAAAATGGAGGAGAATTGTGCTCAAAATTTTCGGCCACTATTCATGTTAGGAGAGAAAGGGAAGCTTTTCTTGGTTGTGTGAAATGTTAAAGTAAGCATGTGCATTCCATGCCTTGGATATTGAAAAATTTGCCTCCGACCCTTCACCTCCCGTGCATGCCTTCTACTTGGGCTTGTAACAATTACAAGGCCCGTTGACATTTATTTAAATGTCTCAAACACATTTGAGACCATTTAAACTTTACTTGATTTTACTCAAGCCCATTAGTTTAATAATTATTTTTAATTGGGCTCTACAAGGCCCAATGTTGTTTAATTAATTCAACACTTGAATTAGTTTATTTATTTGGACTCTACTAGGTCCACTATTGTTTAATTAATTCAACACTTGAATTAATTTAATTTAGTCTATATTAATGTTTATGAAAATCAAAATTTTCAAATACATTATTTGTTTGGCCAATTTTTAATTTAAGAACACATTCTCAAATTAAAAGTTATATTCTCCTCATAGAAGTCATACTTCTATTTTGTGATCATGTCCAAAATGCTAGCAAAAATAGCCTTCTTCCTTCCTTCTATTATGCATATGACTCCGGCCCCAATCAACGTCCTGGCTCGTCGCTCTTATCTGCATCACATGAAATAACTGAAATGAGTATAAAACTCAGCAAGTGGAACTCTTACATAGCAATAGATACATATCATACTCTGTAAAACATGACTTTGAAAACATTAAATACCATCAACTCTAAAACATAAATATTATAGCATGAATAACAATAATGATGATATTTCTCTTTTCTCTGATGGATTGATGTCTAAATAGTATCTGTCTCTGTACCTATATCCCATCGATATGAATCGATACTGTTGGGATATAAGCCTATGGTCGTTGATCAACTTATTGCATGCAATCTCTGACTATGTATCTATCAATCCAATAAATCATTTGAACTCTCTTTTAGGAATTAAACCAAACAATTTGCATATTCTTTTCTTTTGTATTCTCTTTGACATAATTGAGACATAAAATGCCTCTAATATACAACAAAGTGTATTAATACATAGTATGAATCAATTGGAAGGGAATAACATGTTAAAACCATTGAAACACAATAGATATACTATCATGTGAGCACAAAGAAATGAATTCCACTTATTACACTTGGAGCACTTGATTCTAAACTCTTGGTACAAAACCTAAAACAATAAACCATGTATTGCACCATCAACAACCCAATAATCAAACAACCATACCATAAAACCCATAAAACTAACACAATAATGAATCCCATAATTTCTCCAACACCATAATCCAAGAATAACCAAACCCACAAGCTTACCTTAGCTCTTTGAACCCAAAAGAAACTTGTTCTAACTTCAATAATCCAACAATAAGCTTGAATCAAAGAAATCAAAGTAGGAACTAAGAACCCTAGCTTTCCCCTTGAGCTGAATTTCGAGAAGAGTGGAGAGAATGAGAGAAAAGTGAGCCAACCCTTCTACTATATCACTTAAAATCTCAAAACACGCTTATATTGTTCACGCACCGCGGGTGCGCTAAAATTATTACCGCGGGTGCGCTAGGCTTACTGAACAACTTCCGAAAATCTGAAAATGACGACCGCGGGTGCGCTGCTCAAATCACCGCGGGTGCGCTGAAGGCTCTGCCCAAACACCACGGGTGCACTGCAAAATGGACCGCGGGAGCACTCTCCATACTATCCCATCACCGCGGGTGCGGTATATTTTTCAGTGCGGGTGCACTGTCACCTGAAGCTAACAATAAACTTTGCAACTAAAATCGAATCGCAACGTCGCTTCTCCTCACAATCTGGCAACACTCCCAACATGAAAGTTGTACCTCTATATCTTATCTAACCATCCCAATTGGCCTCATACCAATTGGCTCAACTTACAATTTACCATGAATTAAACCAAAACGACGCTACAATAAAACCACATAACAAGTATAACCAACAATACTATAAACCATAAATTACAACTCTTAACATCAAAACTATACTTAATCTTAACCAAGGAGTCAATAAACACAAGAAATCTTAAACCGTACCGTTCACCAAGCTTGGATATTACAATCTCCTCCCCTTAAAGGAATTTCATCCCCGAAATTGACGTCACTGCGCAAACAGCTCGGGATACTTCTCTTTCATCTCATCCTCTGGTTCCCACGTGGCTTCTTCAATCAAATGATTCCTCTAAAGGACTTTAACAATGCCGATCTCTTTGTTTCTCAACACTTTAACTTTGCGATCCAGAATCTGGACTGGAATATCTTGGTACGTCAAATTCAGCGTCAAATCCAATGGCTCGTGGCGAAGAACATGGGAAGGATTCGCAATATACTTTCTGAGCATGGAAACATGAAAAACATTATGAACTCTATCAAGATCTGGCGGTAGGGCTAACCTGTAAGCTCGATCACCGACTCTGTCCAAAATCTCAAATGGGCCAATAAATCTTGGACTCAACTTTCCTTTTTTGTCAAACCACATCACACCTTTAAGAGATGCAATCTTCAAGAACACATGATCGCCAACTTCAAACTGTAACGGCCTACGTCGTACATTAGCATAACTCTTCTGTCTTGACTGTGCTGTCTTCATTCTCTCTTGGATAACAGCAACAACATCAGCTGTCTGTTGGACCAACTCAGGACCCAACATCTTCCTCTCGCCAATCTCGTCCCAATACAAGGGAGATCTACAATTCCTGCCATAAAGCGCTTCATACGGTGCCATGCCAATCTTCGCCTGGTAACTGTTATTGTACGTGGACTCAACCAAAGGCAATTTGGAATCCCAACTACCAGGATAGTCAATAGTACAAGATCTGAGCATATTCTCCAATATCTGAATAACTCTCTCTGATTGACCGTCGCTCTGGGGATGATATGATGTACTGAATGCTAACCGTGTACCCAAGGCTCTATGCAAACTCTTCCAAAACTCTGAAGTAAATCTAGGGTCACGATCAGACACAATCGACACAGGAACACTATGAAGTCTAACAATCTCTGCTATGTACTCTTCGGCATACTGGTTCATGGAATATGTTGTCTTGACTGGGAGAAAATGCGCTGACTTGGTCAATCGATCAATGATAACCCAAATAGAGTTAAAACCTTTCTGCGTTCTACGAAGACCAACCACGAAGTCCATTGTAATATGCTCTCATTTCCATTGAGGAATCGGAAATGACTGCAATGTCCCAGCAGGTCTCTGGTGTTCGATTTTCACCTGCTGACAAGTTAGGCACTGGGAAATAAACATGGCAATATCCTTCTTCATACCTGGCCACCAATAGAGTATAAGAAGATCTTGATACATCTTGGTAATACCTGGATGTATCGAGTATGGCGCTGTATGTGCCTCTGTCAAGACATCTCGCCGAATATCATCACCAACAGGAACACAAATACGGCCTCTAAATGTCATCAAACCATCTCTATTCGTCCCAAACTCTGAATTACCTCTCTCCTGTGCTCTGGCTCTCATCTTTGTCAACTGTACATCATTGACCTGCTCTCTACGAATTCTGTCCATCAATGTAGCCCGAATGACCAACGCTGAAAAGAGAGCAATGGTCCTGGGACTACCAAAGCTATCTCCTCTCATTGCAAGTCTAACAACAACTGTTTCTGGATAATCGAACTCAAAGAAAAACTCGACTTACGGCTCAATGCATCTGCTACAACATTCGCCTTCCCTGGGTGGTAACTAATCGTCACATCATAGTCTTTGACAAGCTCTAACCACCTTCTCTGTCGCATATTGAGTTCTTTCTGGGAAAAAAGTACCTTAAACTCTTGTGGTCCGTGAAAATTTCACACTTTTCGCCATACAAATAATGTCTCCAGATTTTCGGGGCGATAACCACAGCTGCCAGCTCCAGATCATGCGTAGGATAATTTTTCTCTTAGTCTTTCAATTGATAACCTTTCCACGTTGCATCAGCACTGCACCAAGGCCCTTCTTTGACGCATCGGTATAAACAACAAAGTCGTCTGAACCACTGGGCAATGCAAGTATAGGAGCTGTCGTCGACTTATCTTTCAACTCTTGAAATCCACTTTGGAATTCATTGGACCACTCAAAATTCACAGTCTTCCTCTTCAGATTGGTTAACGGCAGGGCAATCTTGGAAAAATCTGAAATAAAACGACGATAATAACCCGTCAAACCAAGAAAACTGCGTACCTCTGATACAGTGGTAGGGATAGGCCACTTCTGAATCGCCTCTATTTTCACTGGATCCACAGCTATACCATCCTTAGAAACAACATGGCCTACAAAAGAAATCTGCTCCAACCAAAACTCACATTTCTTAAACTTAGCATACAACCTCTTCTCTCTCAACAATTGAAGAACAACTCTGAGGTGCTCTGCATGAAGCTCTCTGGTCTTGGAATAAATCAATATGTCATCGATGAAAACAATGACAAAGCTATCCAAATACGGCTTGAACACTCGGTTCATAAGATCCATAAAGACTGATGGAGCATTAGTCAGACCAAATGACATAACAAAAAATTCATAATGATCGTACCTGGTCCGAAACGTCGTCTTAGGGATATCAGACTCCCTAACCTTCAACTGATAATAGCCAGATCGCAGATCAATCTTTGAAAACATTGTAGCCCCCTGCAGTTGGTCAAAAAGGTCGTTTATCCGTGACAACAGATATTTATTCTTGATAGTCACTTTGTTGATTTCTCTGTAATCAATGCAAAGCCGCAAAGACCCATCTTTCTTCTTGACGAAATGAACCGGAGCTCCCCAAGGCAAAGAACTCGGCCGAATGAAAATTTATCCAAAAGATCCTGCAACTGCATCTTCAACTCTTTCATCTCTGTAGGGGGCCATTCTGTACGGAGCCTTGGAAATAAGAACTGTTCCACTAGATCAATCACAAACTCTACATCTCTGTCTGGCGATAAACCCGGAACATCATCCTCAAATACATCAGGGAAGCCTCTCACAACATCAATATCATCAATATTCAACTTCACAATTCTATCCATATCCACAATCGAAGCCAAAAACCCATCACAACCTCTAAACAACAATTTTTTAGCCTCAAGACATGAAATAAAAGGAAGGACCAGCGAAGTACCTGCACTGGCGAGCATACCTTCCTAATTTCCATCATCTGCAAATTTCACCATCTTAGCAACGCAATCAATCACTGCACGGTAAGTTGATAGCCAATCCATGCCAAGTATAATATCAAACGCAACCATCGGAATAACAATCAAATCGGCAAAAACCACTCGCTCATCCATTTGAATAGAACACGCATACACAATAGACGTTGGGCACAACACGTCTCCAGAAGGCAAAACAACATTAAACTGGAGGGGAAGAATAGAAGGAACTAAACCCAAAGATCTCAAAAATAGTTTAGACATAAAAGGATGAGTAGCACCTATATCAATCAATGTCGTAGCTACTCTGCCTGAAATTAAAATAGTGCTAGAGATCACAGAAGAATCATGATTTATACCTTCCTTCGTCATGGTGAAGATGAGACCATGTACCTTCTCTTTACTCGAAACTCTCGGATAGTCCTTGGCAATATGGCCTGCAGTACCACATCGGTAGCAAGTATGAGTACCGAATCTGCACTCTTCCCTATGATGCCTGTTGCACTTCGGACACAATGGCTTCTCTGGATCAAATGGAACTGCCGGTGCTTTAGAACTCGGCTCTAACTTGCCTTTCCCTTTAAAATTGTCTTTACCTCTTTGGCTCGAACCCTGACCTCTCTGAACAATAGAATGTTGCATCGCCTGTCTCTCTCTTGCAATATCTTTCTCATCTTGCTCGGCTAACAAGGCTTTAGCCACAATCTCTTTAAATGTCACCGCCTTAGACATATTGATGTCCCTCCCGATCTCTGCTCGAAGACCTCTAATGAAATGAGCACCCTTGTCTTTATCATTGGAGGCAATATATGGGGCAAACAGACAGCCCTCCTTGAACTTCAGAATGTACTCGTCAACATTCATACCTCCTTGACGAAGCTCTAAAAATTCAGTCACCTTCCGAGCTCTAAGTGCATTAGGGAAGTACTTGTCATAGAAAAGATCAGTAAAATCTTGCCACTTCATTGCCGGAACATCAACACCTACCTTGGTAGCATTCCACCAAATGCGTGCAGATTTGACTAACATGAATACTGCACAACCAATTCTGTCCTTGTCTTCATAGTTGAGATGATCAATTATCACCTCAAGTGCTTTGATCCACTCTACAGCCACCAATGGATCAGTGCTTCCTGCAAATTCCGGCGGATCCATCATCTTAAAAGCAGTAAAGATCCCATCAGTTCCAACTGCTTGAGCCACTTGGTCTCTCCCTTGGCCTCTACCTTGACCTTGCAAACGGATCAACTGTTGAATTTGCTCACTATGGACCTTGGCTTGCTCTTTCAATAACTTGCCGAACTCGTCGACAACTCTCGATGAGGAGCTATCCTCACCCTCTGAAGCTTTCCCCTTAGGAGGCATTAACTCCTACAATGTGCTCACATAATACATATCAACTGATAACAATAAATAGGTGTAGAAGAAGACATACCCGGACTGTTGAAAGAACACGAAGTCATATGCATTGGTCCGAAGAACGCTGCTCTGATACCACTAAATGTAACACCTCTGACCAGTTTTAATAATATAGCAGCGGAATTTGAAATTTTTCTTAAAATAAAGAAGGATTTAAAATACATTTCAGTATATAATCAAAAGTATATACATGATCAATAAAATGATGCAACAAAATACAAAATATCATTTTTGTGATCATGTCCAAAATGCTAGCAAAAATAGCCTTCTTCCTTCCTTCTATTATGCATATGACTCCGGCCCCAATCAACGTCCTGGATCGTCGCTCTTATCTGCATCACATGAAATAACTGAAATGAGTATAAAACTCAGCAAGTGGAACTCTTACATAGCAATGGATACATATTATACTCTGTAAAACATGACTTTGAAAACATTAAATACCATCAATTCTGAAACATAAATATTATAGCATGAATAACAATAATGATGGTATTTCTCTTTTCTCTGATGGATTGATGTCTAAATAGTATCTCTGTCTCTATACCTATATCCCATCGATATGAATCGATACTCTGTTGGGATATAAGCCTATGGTCGTTGATCAACTTATTGCATGCAATCTCATACTATGTATCTATCAATCGAATAAATCATTTGAACTCTCTTTTAGGCATTAAACCAAACACTTTGCATACTCTTTTCTTTTGTATTCCCTTTGAAATAATTGAGACATAAAATGCCTCTAATATACAACAAAGTGTATTAATACATAGCATTAATCAATTGGAAGGGAATAACATGTTAAAACCATTGAAACACAATACATATACTATCATGTGAGCACAATGAAATGAATTCCACTTACTACACTTGGAGCACTTGTTTCTAAACTCATGGTACAAAACCTACAACAATAAACCATGTGTTGCACCATCAATAACCCAATAATCAAACAACCATACCATAAAACCCATAAAACTAACACAATAATGAATCCCATAATTTCTCCAACACCATAATCCAAGAATAACCAAACCCACAAGCTTACCTTAGCTCCTTGAACCCCAAAGAACCTTGTTCTAACTTCAATAATCCAACAATAAGCTTGAATCAAAGAAATCAAAGAAGGAACTAAGAACCCTAGCTTTCCCGTTGAGCTGAATTTCGAGAAGAGTAGAGAGAATGAGAGAAAAGTGAGCCAACCCTTCTATTATATCACTTAAAATCTAAAAACACGCTTATATTGTTCACGCACCGCGGGTGATCTAAAATTATTACGGCGAGTGCGCTAGGCTTACTGAACAACTTTCGAAAATCTGAAAATGACGACCGGGTCATAAGGAATAATGGTGTAAAACCATAAACTAGGACGTTTCCACTCAATAAGTGAGAACCCCTTGGAAAGTTCTTTATGGAGGGTTGTTCAGTGCACTCTACCAGGAGCACCTATCTGCATGCTCGGACATCACAATGTCTCCTACCAATGAAATATGGTACTCATATCACATATACTATTCTCGAACTCAAGTGGCATATATCCTTTTTAGCTGCGGTTGAATCGACTAGGAACTGTTTAGAATATATAGTATTGCAAATATGAGTTTCATGATACTCATCATATGAGCATCTCATATTCTTTATAGTATTTGTATATTCAAAGACTTTATCTGTGCAACTAGCATGGGTATACAGATAAAGAAGTGCCAAAACAATAATTTCAAATATTAATAAAATAAAGACTGTTTATACATAGAGTTTCATTGTGAACACTCGGCCAAAACTTGGTTCGACGTACACATACTCTAACAATCTCCCACTTGCACTAGAGCCAACTACCCATATGCTTCAAACCCATCAACTCGCGATGCTTCTCGAATAATGGTACAGGTAAAGGCTTAGTTAGTGGATAAGCAACATTATCTGCGGAGCCGACTTTGTCAATCGAGACATCTCCTTTTTCCACAATCTCTCGGAGGATGTGGTAATTTATCAATACATGTTTGGACTTCTGATGAGACCTTGGCTCCTTTGCTTGAGCAATGGCTCCCATGTTGTCACAAAACACCGGGACAGGAGCAACTCCATTAGGAATGACGCCCAACTCTTGGACGAAATTCCTTATCCAAAAAGCCTCCTTTGCTGCAGCTGATGCATCAATGTATTCTGCCTCAGTGGTGGAATCCGCTGTACTGTCTTGCTCGGAACTCTTCAAAGAGACAGCAACACCATTGAGCATGAATACGAACCCAGAGGTTGACTTCGAGTCATCAATATCGCTTTGGACTAGAGTCGGTATAGCCTTCCCATTTCAGTTCTCCACCCCCATAGACCAAGAACAACTTATTGGTCCTTCTCAAACACTTGAGGTTGTCTTTCACAGCTTTCCAGTGTGGAAGACCAGGGTGCGATTGATATCTACTCACTACACTTAGTGTGAAAGCCACGTCAGGACGTGTAGATATCATCACATACATGATGTTACCAATTGCATATGCATGCGGAATGCGTGTCATCGCCGCTATCTCTGCATCAGTCTTGGGAGACATAGAATTTGATAGGGACACACCATGACACATTGGTTGATGTCCTCTCTTGGAATCATCCATCGAGAACAGCTTCACGACGGTATCAATGTATGTGGACTGGCTGAGACCAAGCAATCTTCTTGATCTAGCTCTATAGATCTGTATTCCCAATACAAAAGATGCTTCACCCAAGTCCTGCATCGAGAACTTACTCGCTAACCATATTTTAGTTGATTGCAACCTCCTTACATCATTCTTAATGAGTAGAATGTGATCAACATAAAGCACCAGGATTGTCACAGCACTCCCACTGACATTCTTAAACACGCAGGGTTCCTCAGGATTCTTAGTAAAACCAAACTCTTTGATTATACTATCAAATCTAAGGTTCCAACTCCTAGATACCTGCTTTAGACCATAAATAGATCTCTGAAGTTTGCATACCATATGTTCACTCCCGACAGATGTAAACCCTTCAGGTTGAAACATGTAAATATCTTCCTTAATATCCCACCCATTAAGAAAGGCTGTCTTGACATCCATCTTCCATATCTCATAGTCATACCATGCAGCTATGGCTAGCAATATCCTTATGGACTTAAACATTGCAACTGGAGAAAAGGTTTACTCAAAGTCAACTCCTTGTCTTTGAGTATATCCTTTTTCTACCAATCGCGCTTTGAAGGTCAATACCTTCCCATCCGCCCCAAGTTTTCTCTTGTAAATCCATTTACAGCATATGAGAACAATTCCCTCAGGTGGTTCAATGAGATTCCACACTTGGCTCGAATGCATGTGATTCATCTCAGATTCCATAGCTTCAGGCCATTTGGATGAATCGGCATCAGATAACGCTTCCTTGAAGGTCCTTGGATCACATCCATGGTTAGGCTCATCATGGCCCTCTTCAAGAAGCAGAAAATACCTCATAGGTGGTGTCGAGACTCTCTCGGATATTCTAGGAGCTTGTATATCCTCTCTTGGCTCTTCGGGTGTGGGTTCTTCAATTGTGGGTGTCTCTCAAACCTCTTCGAGTTCTATCATCTCCCCTTTTATATCCAATAGAATTCTTTTTCCAAAAAGGTCGCATTCCTAGAAACAAACACTTTTGTTTCTTGGGGATGATAGAAATAGTATTCAACTGAATTTCTTGGATATCCCACAAAGTAACATAAAATGGATCGACTATCCAATTTATCTCCCACTACCTGCTTCACATAAGCAGGGCACCCCCATATTCTAAGATAAGAATATTTGGGAGGCTTACCCATCAATATCTCACACGGTGTATTATCAACTGCCTTTAAATGGACATTGTTCAACAATAGTGCCGCTGTCTCAAGCGCATATCCCCAAAAGGATGGCGGTGACTCTGTGAACCCCATCATAGACCGAACCATGTCAATCAAAGTCCGGTTACGACGCTCTGAAACACCATTCAACTGTGGTGTAGCGGGCAGAGTCCACCACGAGAGGATCCCATTTTCCCTAAGATACTCTTGGAACTCGGCACTCAAGTACTCAACACCTCGATCTGATAGAAGTGACTTGATGCTTCGTCCCAACTGTTTCTCTACTTCACTTCTGAATTCATTGAACTTTTCAAAGGCTTCAGACTTGTATTTCATCAAATACATATACCCATACCTCAAAAAGTCACGGTAAAGGTGATGAAGTAGGCGTGTCCATGCTTAGTGGTGATGCTAAGCGGACCACACAAATCGGTATGGATCAAATCCAATAACCCTTTGGCTCGCTCCACATGGCCCTTAAAGGGAATTTTGGTCATCTTTCCTTTTAGAAAGGATTCACAAGTTGGGAGAGAATTAATATCAGACATATCAAACATGCCTACTCCCACTAGCTTATTCATCCTTCTTAGGGAAATATGTCCTAATCGAGCATGCCACAATTGTGACAAATTTAGAGTATCTTGTTTTCGCTTGTTTGTTGTTGTTATAGCTTGGACATTGTTTAGTGGAATATCTTTCAATTTTAAGTTATAGAGATCGTTTTCAAGTTCTCCAGTACCAATTAAACATTCATTCTTGTAAATGTTGCAAACACCTTTGCTAAATAATAAACAAGAATATCCATCTTTATCAAGCATAGAAATGGAAACAATGTTTTTCACCAAATCTGGTACAAACAAAACATCTCTCAAAATCAACTTAAAATCATTGTTCAACAATAAGTAAACATCTCCTACGGCCTTGGCAGCAACTTTTGCTACATTGCCCATCCTTAAGAAGGTCTCACCTTCCCTAAGTCTCCTACTTCTTCTCATCACCTGCAAATCATTACAGAGATGTGAGCCACAGCCGGTATCCAATACCCAAGAAGTAGAGTTAATTGAAATGTTTACTTCAATATATAACATATTGTTTCCAGAACTCTTCTAGGCAAGATATTCCCTGCAGTTACGCCTCCAATGTCCAGGATTCTTGCAGTGATGACAGATGTCAACAGTCTTGTCAGCCTTCACTGGTATGTCTGCCACAACGGGACTCGGAAATTGCCTCTTCAAGGGCACGTTCATCTTGGGATGTTGGAAAGAACGCTTCTTTTCCTTACTAGGTGGACCAGTCTTCGTACCAGATGAAGAGCCCACATAAAGAACCGAATTCTCTTTCTTGATAGTGGATTCAAACATCACAAGAATATTCACCAACCCCTCAAGGGTAGGCTCCAGCTTGTTCATGTTGAAATTCACCACAAAAGGATCAAATGAGCTAGGCAGGGATAAGAGCAACACGTCATTGGTCAACTCCGGAGGCAACATCAGATCCATGCCAACGAGCTTGTCCACGAGCCCAATCAACTTTAGGCCATGCTCATGGACTGAGGCCCCATCTCGCATGCGTAAAGTGATCAGCTCCTTGACGGTAGCATGCCTAAGAGGTCGAGTCTGCTCACCAAAGAGCTCCCTGAGATGCAAATGAATGTCAGCAGAACTCTTTGCATCCTCAAAACGCCTCTGCAGCTCATCAATCATAGAAGCCTGCATATAACATCTGGCTTTCAAGTCATGGTCACACCATTCCTTGTAAGTCTGCAATTCCTCAGGATTGAAGCTAGTCGGAGCCTCAACAGGGGCGACTGAGTCAGTGTATATGCAATCCTTTCCGAATTCAAGACGATTTTTAAGTTTCTTAGCCAATTGTGGTAATGAGGTCTGGTTAATACGTGTTTGTCGAGTATTGCAGATAATGGATTGCGAATCGAAGACATTGTTAAAAATTGTACTGAAAATTAAAACAAATAAATGTGAATGACTATTTTAAAATATTTAGTAAGATATAAAGTATGGACTTTTAATTTATAAATTCTCGCTCCGACTATTTTCACAATTTTCACTACCCTCTAGTGAAAACGGGAAACTCCTTTCCTCAATAGATACGTACGGTCCAATTAGCGAATTATGATCCCGAATAATATCAGCCAATCACAATTCCTAAAAAGTAGTTTCCAATTGCATCTCCATGCAACCCTCTACGTAAACTTTTGTTTCACATTTGATTAGGACCATATAATATGACGTCGTTCATCTTTACTTGTCAATCCTTACCCATCTATGTTGAAACTTAATGGATGGTCGCCATGAGTTCCCTCAATAATATGAGCCGAAATCATGGGAGTTCCACGTAGTTCACATCACCATGTCAATGGATGTCACAACCTTTCGGTATTCAGGGCCCCCCATAATATGAGCCGAGCCCCGAACACGGGTAGCGTTCATCATACACCCATTGTCGATGAAAGACAAAGAAATTATAAACAACTTTATATTTCCCGTTTTCGGGCTTGATATTAATTTTGAATCTTATTAAAAATTAGGGTTTTTAATTTTGAAAGGTCTCATCATTAATTTCAAAAACTCGCCATGTTTTTTCGTATGTTTGCTGGATTCATGCAACTTTTTATTATCATAATAATAACGCACATACTCATTATTTATAACATATCATGCATATATTATAAACAGTAAATAAAACAAGGATGATCAATCGCCCCAATACTAATGGCCCGTGTGAGATAAGCACGGGCCTAGGTCCAATCCTAGGGAAATGCATGGGATGCAAATGCAACTATTACATAAGCTTCCAATATTTACATGTCTTCGATCTTCATAATCATCAGGCCACCATCTTCCAATCTTAATCTTCCACTATACTAATATTTACCATTAAATCCATGGCAAATAGGGATATATCTCATGGGGTGGGAACTGACCATAAACCAAACCCACTTTAAATTTGATAATTATTTCAATCATTCAACACAAATATCTTAGCATACACCTAGCAAATTGGGCTTGGGCTTTTGATCATCCTTCATGCATAATATCACATATCATACACCATCAATTAATTATCACAATAATCAATTGATCCAATATTATATATCTTGATCCAATCACTAACCGCCACGATTATAAACTAAATTAACAAAGTATACAAACTCCTTTGTTTACTTTCTAATTAATTTATTTATAACTGAATTTCATGTAAATCACAATTTCCTATAAATAATTAAAGTCCAACTTCAATTATTTATTTTATGAGATAATATGTACAACTTTTGTGGATTTAAAATTAATGGCCCAAAAAGAATCATTTTTCACCAAAAAAATTTTGTCCCATTTAAATTCACAAGTTGTAATAGCCTTCTAACGGCCCAACAACTTCAAGGCCCATGATACTTTGATATTCCAAAACATTTTTGGAAACCCTAGTCGTCATCGCATTCGCCGGAGCTCCGTCGTCAGATTCCGGCCAACTTCCCAATTTTTTTTTAAATTTTCGAAGGGGCCGTTCGGGCATCCCCTCCCGAGGGGCTGCCCTTGCTGCCCGAAATGGGCTGCCCCTCGGGCAGCCAGAGCTACACAAAATGGGCAGCAACATGATACCCGAAATGTGCCCCAAATATTGCTCTGTTTTGTTGCAACAAATCATCTTATGTGGTTAGAAATCAACCTCAATATAATATTATGTATATGCTACACAAAATAATATCCATAGCTCTGATACCACTTGAACGAGGATCGATTAAGTTGCCCGAATGTGCAACGGAAGTTTCAAAAATGTTTTTTAAGGGCAAAAAGCGAGCACCCTAATCCTATAATGTGTAGCAAATACGAAAACACCAAAATGTCATACATAGGGTGTTTAGAATTTTTACCTATCAATAACTAGGATTGATGTTGTGGCTCCAATCAATTTGTAAACAACTTGGCTCTTGAAAGGATGACAATCTACAAGCTCTCCTTGCTCTTGGACTCCTTTCTTCAAAATTAGGTCCACCACCAAAATATTAGAACCACTCTAATTTTTCACTAGAAAAATTAAAGTATTTTTCATTGAGAAGTGTAGGATTTCCTCAACAAAATGAAGAAGAAAAATGGAGGAGAATTGTGCTCAAAATTTTCAGCCACTATTCATGTTAGGAGTGTAAGGGAAGCTTTTTCTTGGTTGTGTGAAAAGTTAAAGTATGCATGTGCATGCCATGCCTTGGATATTGAAAAAGTTGCCTCCGGCCCTTCACCTCCCTTGCATGCCTTCTACTTGGGCTTGTAACAATTACAAGGCCCGTAGACTTTTATTTAAATTTCCCAAACACATTTGAGACCATTTAAACTTTACTTGATTTTATTCAAACCCACTAGTTTAATAATTATTTTTAATTGGGCTTTACAAGGCTCAATGTTGTTTAATTAATTCAACATTTGAATTAGTTTATTTATTTGGACTCTACTAGGTCCAATAGTGTTTAATTAATTCAACACTTGAATTAATTTAATTTAGTCCATAATAATGTTTATGAAAATCACAATTTTCAAATACATTATTTGTTTAGCCAACTTTTAATTTAGGAACACTTCCTCAAACTAAAAGTCATACTTCTATTTTTCCTTACACTTATAAACTCCTTTATAAGTCGTTCAACACATTGAACTATTTTACTTCTCAACGGGATCTAGAAAGTTAGCACTTGTGTGACCCTCAATGGTTCAATGATACAACTAACCGTGGGTTCACATCACAATGTGATTCGGGACTAAACATGTCCTTATTTGAGCATACCCCAATTGCTCCATTCTTACTTATCAACTCCTTGATAATAAGAACGTCAGAACTCAAGTCTGATAGTACCCAACCAATCATGTTAAACGTCTAGCAGCATCCTTTACATGATTCCCTAGGTATCAAATGATAGTGCTTGCAAGAACAATTCAATTATGGTTAGCGTATAGTACGGTCCCTTCAACTCATATATCCCGACCGATTCGACAACCATTGGTATATCGAGAGTTGTCAATGAATCGGTACTATGTGTCATGTCGTAGTTGCATCGATGGTGTAATCTATGAAACCCTTTTCATAAGTACCACCATACTCCTACATATACATGAAAACACATATGATATCCATACTCGAAGGTAAGCGGTGAATCCCCTACTACAATGCATCAACTCATATATGTTTCGATATAACACCCAACCTTGCCACCTGATGACCTCTTAAGAGTCGGTAAACAAGTCAAAGTGCAATGCTAGCACGTAGAGTCTCAATGTTGTCTCGGGTCATAAGGACTAACGGTGTACAACCATAAACTAGGACGTTTCCACTCGATAAGTGAGAACCACCTGGAAAGTCCTTTATGGAGGGTTGTTCAGTGCACTCTACCAGGAGCACCTATCTACATGCTCGGACATCACAATGTCTCTTACCAATGAAACATGGTACTCACATCGCAGATACTAGTCTCGAACTCGAGCGGCCTATATCCTTCTTAGCTGCGGCTGAATCGACTGGGAACTGTTTTGTGGGGACCCGGACTGTAAGGCCCGAGATAATAAAGATGATATTATTTTAATCCGAGAGTATATAATTGGAAACTTTTGGAGTGTTGAATTATATTACAAGATGTTTGCAATTATTTAGGATTGAAATTGAATTAAAAAGAGTTTTGAGGACCAATTTGCAAATAGTGAAAAGTTGAGGGACTAAAGTGCAATTAATGGGATTTGAGTGGACACTTGTCTTGCCATGCTTGAGTGATATATATAAGTTTCAATTTCTTTCAATTGTCCAGAGAAGAATCGAGAAAGCTTAAAGGAATTTGTCAAGTTTTCTTTCAAGCTTTAAATTGGGATTTTGAATGATCCGTTTATCAGAATTTAAATCCAGACACAGTACCGTACTCCTCTCGACGAGAGCTACAACTGGACGTAAGTTTTATTGAGTTCGGTTATCATTTGAAAAGATGATGTTGTAGGAATTTGATATAATTCATATATGATGTTCTTGACATGTTAGACATCGTAGAACCGAAGTCAGATCAGAAAACGGATTGATTCTGGAATTGCTATGATTTTCTGATTATATTAATCGAAATTGAATAGATTTGGATTATAGACTGATTACAAATCGTATCGAATATGGGTTATGATTTGTAACTAATATCTGGTGATATGGTATTGACGGGAATACTGAGATTGTGCCGTTATGCCGCTGATTTGAGTTAATTCAGATTAATCAGATTCAGAGTTGAATTGAGAATGGAATATTGATATTATGATTCTCGATATATCGTTTCAGATTTAAAGAGACAGTCTTGAGTTCAGAACTGATATTGATATTGTGCCTGTTTTATATTGTCATTTCCAGATTGAGAATGGACCGAGATAGAGTCGGGACTTCTTCTGCTTCCGAGCGAGAAGATAAATGTATAAATTAATGTTGAGTTGGGATTGCACAACTCGAGGGAGGTTTGACTCGAGTTTTCCTAAATCACATACTTTACCTTATTGCATTGATATTTGCATTAAGTTGATTGATGTACTTGTTCTCTTGATATTAGATGACAGGTATTAGACGAGTTATCTTGTGACAGAAGTGCCGGATAGTGGTGGTATCGCCACGGCACATTGCACGATGTCTCGAGATAGGATATTCGCGATAGAGCTACAGTCCTTGACGGTTAGGTCAGGACACTGGATGTTTGGTTATATCGAGTAATGGAATCTATTACGGAATTCGATATAGGAACACCATATTTGGTTATATCGAGTAAAGGGTATTGGAATTCTTCTATTACGGAATTCGATATAGGAATATCAGGGCACTGGTTATATCGAGTAATAGAGATTATGGTTCCATCCTTTACGGAATTCGATATAGGAATACCACATCTGGAAACCGGGATCCCTAGACTGGGATTGAGTCTAGTCTAAAACGTAGAGTCACGAGCTTGAGTGACAGTTATATTGATTGATATTGATTGATGTTGATTATGTTCCTGAATATGGTTCATGTCCTTTTATGTTCCTGATATTGGTACATATTTAGAATTGAAATTATTCTTGATACTGATCATGTTCCAGATGTTGGTCCATGTTTAGAATAGAAGTTATTCTTGAGATTGATTATGTTCCTGATATTGGTACATGTTTAGAATAGGAATTATTCTTGATATTGATTTATGTTCCTGATATTGGTACATGCCGAGAATAGGATTTATTCTAGATATTGAATTATGTTCCTGATTAGGGTACATGTTTAGAATATGATTTATTCTTGTTATTGATTTATATCATGATGTTGATATAGGATATGATTTTTGTTATATGCTCTTATATGATTTATATGATTGCATGTATACATGATTTATACTGGGATATTTATATCTCACCGGAGTTATCCGGCTGTTGTTTTGTTTGTATGTGTGCATGACAACAGGTGGGCTAGAATCAGGGTCGTGAAGAGAATGAGGCTGGACTAGATAGCGTGGAGATCCGGGCTTCAGAAGCAACTTAGGATTCAGTACTGATATGTAGTTGAACCTAGTTGAATTATGGTAGATCCTACAATAATTGTATATTATGTATGTTATGTAATTTGAATTTAATTACATTATGTTTCCGCTGTGTATTTTAGAAAATAAAAAAAAATTTAGACCCTGTTTATTATGAATGATTAAATATTCCTAAAGATGATTAAGGAATGGATTAGCGTCCGGGTCCCCACAACAGGTGGTATCAGAGCTGTAGGTCCTTGAACTGTAGGTTCCTTAGCACTGAGATAGAAAAGAGTGAGCGGGGTAGAATGTGTTTTCTTTCCTGCTTTTGATTGCTAGCATGTGATATAATATTATGTTGATTTACATTGAGTATGCTAGCATGCCAGCATGTTTTATTGCGTTTAAATGTACGTTACCTGAATATCTGAATTGATATGGTAATATATCTGATTTGAAAATGAATCAGAACCAATTCTTGATCAGAAGGTAAGCTGATCAGAAAGGGATTGGGATTGATTATCTCTTGTGATTACTGATTCCTGTGATCATCAGATATACCTCGTAGAAGATTTTCAGAAAGGGGTAGTACTTCGTCTGATCAGATAGATGTATCAGAGACTCCGATGGAATTAAAATTGAAAGAGTTTCAATTATTTCAGCCGCCGATTCTGAGTGGTATCGGGACGTCTGAAGAGTATGAGAACTGGTTTGATGACATATAAATACTGTTCGATTTACTTAATTGTACCGATGAACAGAGAATTACACTGGTATTCCCTCAGTTACGAGAAGCTGTCAGAAGTTGGTGGATTACAACCAAAGGAGTACTAGAACTGAGAGGTTCCCGAGGATTTCAGGGAGCTAGATCATCTGGATATGGTGATCAAGGAACAGACCCAGGACACACTTGATGATATAGTGACAGGTATTGTTCCTCTATGATTATGATGCATATGTATTGATATATACTAATGCAATCATTATGATTATCCTTGATTGGGTGGCACTAATATATGCTTTACCTGTTGGTTTTGTATCTACTGTAGTATTGCTTCTTTACCTTTTGGAGAAAGAATTTGATACCAGTGATATTCTGTGGGATATGATATACTGCAGTAAGTTGAAAATGAGATTGAATTAGACTAGATTGTACTTGTATTGTCTGATGATGACTGCATAATGGATATTGATATATTGAACAAGTACATAGCTATGATAGATTCTTGCCAGGAGATGGTAAGATTCGGACCTGAAATGGCCAAGGAATAAATGATATACGGTAAGGATTCTTAATTTTGAATTCCTTGATATCTGTATTGTTTATGATTCGATGATTATCGAAAGGAATGGAGTAATTCCTTATGTATTCAGTTGATGACTGAAGCTGAGCCTATCATGAATTGATTTACTAATAGCAAGAGGTTTGCTATAGTCTTTCAGATGAGATTGCATGGTTGTCCTGGATTAGGAAGAATGATTTCAGCCTTGATTTGATACCAGGTATTGGTTTCATTTTATAATTTGTATAGACTGATACTGATTGAACTGAAAGAATTGAGATATCAGTTGAAAGAATTATTGTCTAAGAGTTAGAGTTACATTTAAATATATATTTCTCTGGAAAGTATTTCAGTTCCGATTATGGATTGATGGATCCTGTGTTCAACAATATTCTGAAGACCTTATGCTCGTTTTATCTATGACATTTTGATATATTCGCAGCGTATGATTGAATTGAATATTCTGGGAACTGAGATTGTGGTATACAGAATTGTTCGGATATGAATCTCGATTGTGACAGATTGTATTCAGAGTCTATGATATCTGAAGATAGTATACTGACTGACTTATAGTACTGTTGAGACAGGGATCAGTGACTGAGAATGGCCTGGAATATGACAGAATTTCAGAGATGTCAGAAATGTCAGAGATTGCGTCTTATGCAGTCATTAGATCAGCATTGCGTATTGATATCCTGAATCTGATCCGATATTATTATCGTTCTGAGCCTGTGTTTGATATCGATTGTTATGAACCGTTGAGATGATAAACAGTTCAGAAGTTTGATCAGACTGTTCAGAACTTGATTTGATAGTTAGAACAGTGTGTCAGAGCCGATTACCAGGTAGGTAATATTTTATTTTATATGATTAGCTGATTTGTTTATGTTAGATATTCGAATTGGAAATTGACAGGTATTGTCAGATGCACACAATAGTAGATTTGATACTATTCTGGTAACAGGAAATGTGTGATAATTCGAATGGACAGTTTTGATATAAACAGATGAAATCAGTTATGACATAATTTGCATGGAAATGTCTAAATCGCTGCCAGATGAAGACAGAAAGATAGAATTTGTAGATTGATTATCTTGATTATTGATTTCTAAATAGAAATGGAAGTACATTTCTATAGACTGTGTGATGACACTACTGAAATCTTTCTTAGATGGGGTTGTGATGTGATTAGGATTGAACGATTGTTCAAATATGTACATGTTATATTGTACAGGATGACGTACAAATATGACCCGACGACTAAGAAGTATGTCAGAAAAGGGGTTAGATTGTATTAAATGCCAGGATTGATTTTATCAGACTGTGATTTTCGTTTGATTTTGTACTTTTGGCTGAGTATATATCATGATTTTTCATCTATGATTTATAGATTGAAAGATAGTCGGAGCGAACTATCTAAACACTGGAGGATATCCAGGAACTGTAGTGCTGGAATTTAGCACTAATTGACATGATTCATTGTCACTTGTGAATTATTGTACAATAATAGCTATCAGATGAGTATCGAAATAGCTTTAGTCGAGGTATTGTACCATGAGAACTGCGGATTTCCTTCGTATGGGAATGATATTGCGGTGATGCCTGAGATTGGATTTGATAAGATCAGAAATCTGATAAGAAAAGTGAAACTGATTCAGAAGAAATGAGGATAGCTCAGAATTCATAGACTAATAAGCCAACGTCGGACGATGACTGTTGATATTTGAAACCGAAGATTGAATATATCTTTGACTGGGATTAACAGATTTGGTAACAGATGATGATATGAAATTATTATGGAACTGTTGCACTGGTGATTGGTATATACGGATGTTGTATAGCCATTGTTCTGAGGTTGATTCTATTACGAGTGATTTCGTGGATATGAGTTTATTGCAGTTTTGTATATCTCCTTCTTATATCTGATTTGAGATATGACATGATTATCTGTATTCCACGAATTGATTGATTGTGATTTCGAGGACGAAATCGTATCTTAGAGGGGGAGAAATGTAAGGCCCGAGATAATAAAGATGATATTATTTTAATCCGAGAGTATATAATTGGAAACTTTTGGAGTGTTGAATTATATTACAAGATGTTTGCAATTATTTAGGATTGAAATTGAATTAAAAAGATTTTTGAGGACCAATTTGCAAATAGTGAAAAGTTGAGGGACTAAAGTGCAATTAATGGGATTTGAGTGGACACTTGTCTTGCCATGCTTGAGTGATATATATAAGTTTCAATTTCTTTCAATTGTCCAGAGAAGAATCGAGAAAGCTTAAAGGAATTTGTCAAGTTTTCTTTCAAGCTTTAAATTGGGATTTTGAATGATCCGTTTATCAGAATTTAAATCCAGACACAGTACCGTACTCCTCTCGACGAGAGCTACAACTGGACGTAAGTTTTATTGAGTTCGGTTATCATTTGAAAAGATGATGTTGTAGGAATTTGATATAATTCATATATGATGTTCTTGACATGTTAGACATCGTAGAACCGAAGTCAGATCAGAAAACGGATTGATTCTGGAATTGCTATGATTTTCTGATTATATTAATCGAAATTGAATAGATTTGGATTATAGACTGATTACAAATCGTATCGAATATGGGTTATGATTTGTAATTAATATCTGGTGATATGGTATTGACGGGAATACTGAGATTGTGCCGTTATGCCGCTGATTTGAGTTAATTCAGATTAATCAGATTCAGAGTTGAATTGAGAATGGAATATTGATATTATGATTCTCGATATATCGTTTCAGATTTAAAGAGACAGTCTTGAGTTCAGAACTGATATTGATATTGTGCCTGTTTTATATTGTCATTTCCAGATTGAGAATGGACCGAGATAGAGTCGGGACTTCTTCTGCTTCTGAGCGAGAAGATAAAGGTATAAATTAATGTTGAGTTGGGATTGCACAACTCGAGGGAGGTTTGACTCGAGTTTCCCTAAATCACATACTTTACCTTATTGCATTGATATTTGCATTAAGTTGATTGATGTACTTGTTCTCTTGATATTAGATGACAGGTATTAGACGAGTTATCTTGTGACAGAAGTGCCGGATAGTGGTGGTATCGCCACGGCACATTGCATGATGTCTCAAGATAGGATATTGGCGATAGAGCTACAGTCCTTGACGTTTAGGTCAGGACACTGGATGTTTGGTTATATCGAGTAATGGAATCTATTACGGAATTCGATATAGGAACACCATATTTGGTTATATCGAGTAAAGGGTATTGGAATTCTTCTATTACGGAATTCGATATAGGAATATCAGGGCACTGGTTATATCGAGTAATAGAGATTATGGTTCCATCCTTTACGGAATTCGATATAGGAATACCACATCTGGAAATCGGGATCCCTAGACTAGGATTGAGTCTAGTCTAAAACGTAGAGTCACGAGCTTGAGTAACAGTTATATTGATTGATATTGATTGATGTTGATTATGTTCCTGAATATGGTTCATGTCCTTTTATGTTCCTGATATTGGTACATATTTAGAATAGAAATTATTCTTGATACTGATCATGTTCCAGATGTTGGTCCATGTTTAGAATAGAAGTTATTCTTGAGATTGATTATGTTCCTGATATTGGTACATGTTTAGAATAGGAATTATTCTTGATATTGATTTATGTTCCTGATATTGGTACATGCCGAGAATAGGATTTATTCTAGATATTGAATTATGTTCCTGATTAGGGTACATGTTTAGAATATGATTTATTCTTGTTATTGATTTATATCATGATGTTGATATAGGATATGATTTTTGTTATATGCTCTTATATGATTTATATGATTGCATGTATACATGATTTATACTGGGATATTTATATCTCACCGGAGTTATCCGGCTGTTGTTTTGTTTGTATGTGTGCATGACAACAGGTGGGCTAGAATCAGGGTCGTGAAGAGAATGAGGCTGGACTAGATAGCGTGGAGATCCGGGCTTCAGAAGCAACTTAGGATTCAGTACTGATATGTAGTTGAACCTAGTTGAATTATGGTAGATCCTACAATAATTGTATATTATGTATGTTATGTAATTTGAATTTAATTACATTATGTTTCCGCTGTGTATTTTAGAAAAAAAAAAAAATTTAGACCCTGTTTATTATGAATGATTAAATATTCCTAAAGATGATTAAGGAATGGATTAGCGTCCAGGTCCCCACACGGACGCTAATCATCATCTTAATCATCGTTGGGATTTAATTATCAGTTCTGATAAATAGGGTCTAAAAATTTTTCTTTTTAAAATGTAAATGCGGAAGGTAATGGAAACATGTTATTATACAAATCTGTATAATAATACAAATCTCGTACAACATTTATTCAAACTAGTCTAAGGTTCAACTACTAAGTTCAAGTAATAAACCAAATCTACAGTAAGTCCAGAATCACCACGCTATCTAGTCCAGTCTCCTTCTCATCTTGACCCTGATCCAGCCCCACCTGTTGTCATGCACACACACAAAACAAGACAACAGCCGGATAACTCTGGTGAGAATAAATCCCAGTATAAAACATGGTAAACATGCATATACACGTAATAATTCATGAACCATGCTGTCATGAATAAAATTAAAAATAATAGATTTCATAGTCTATGAAATCAAATCAAAATAAGCATGCAGCTCCAATCAGATAAACATGCAATTCAAATCAAATCATATAAACATGCTATCATACTGAAAGCAATAAACATGGGTTTCATAGTCTATGAAACCACATCTCTACACATGCAGTTCTAGTCAAATCATGTCTAGACTCGACTCAACTATAACTCTAGGGATCCCGGTGTGAATAAGACGGCACTGGCTGTCACCTACCCTCCCAATCGAGGTGCTGTCCGTCTTATTCCTAGACTTCGGCCTGATCTGTATCCGCGTCTACAATAGGGGCGGTGATCTTCCCCTAAGCTGTGATATCGCCGAACGTCTAGAAGTCTGGATGATCTCTCAGACTTTCCTATCTTAATGCATGAATACAAAATCTGTAAACAAGCATAATCATCTTAATGCAATGCAACATGATCTGTAAACAAAGCATATTCATATCAACACATAACAAAACATATTCATATCAGAATATAACAATAATTTAGTATGTGATTTTGTTGGGAAACTCAAATAGGATCTTATTTGAGTTGTGTCTTCCCGAATATCACATGAATTATACCTTTGTCGTCCCTGTCTGACGAAGACGATGATCTGTATTCAATTCTGTCCATATCAAATCTGAAATGACAATATCGAATACAACGTATCAGTAAATAACTCAATACACAATCTGTTCTGATCAATACTCAACTCAGTACATAATCTGATCAATATCTGAACAATGTACAATCTGATTCATATCAACGATATCACGATGAAATCTAATTCATTACTGAATCTGATCAATCTAAATCAACTGATGTTTCGACGGCATAATAATACAATCTGAATAACCCCGTCAATCTGAACATCTCAAATATAATACTGAACTCATAATCTGTGCCCACATAATTCATACTCTGAATATTAACACAATTCTGATATAAAATCTCAGTCAATATCTTTCAAAAATCATAACAAATACATAAACAATCTGTTCTTCAGTCTGACTTCAATTATACGATATCTACGGTAGCAGAAACATCATATATGATTCATATTCAATTATGACAATATCATAAATTAAAATCATGTCTAAACGTAACAAAACTTACGTCCAATTATAGCCTGTGGTGATAAGAATACAGTACTGTACTCGGATTTGAAAACAGACGGAGGGATTTCATAAAATCGCAACTATAAGCTTCGGAGGAAATTTTGAAGCTTCTTCCCCAATTATTCGATTTTTGCTTCTGAATCCTCAAGATTAACATTGTATGTATATATATATATCTTGCATGCACTCTTACGTGGCCTTTTCAAAGCTTGCCACAAAACCTCTCAAAATTACGAAAATGCCATTGCCATTCCATAATTACGAAAATGCCATTGCCATCCAATAATTACGAAAATGCCATCCACTATTTACGAAAATGCCATTGACCTCCCATAATTACGAAAATGCCATTTCCCTCAAATAATTACGAAAATGCCATCCGAAAATCACAAGAATGCCATTCAATATTTAAATCAATTATTTAATTTTCGGGTTCTCACAAAAATGATGACATCTCGGGCCTTACATTTCTCCCCCTCTTAGATCTGAGTTCGTCCTCGAACTCTAAGTAATCAATTCAGATCTATCAGAAGAAATGTATACAGAGTTTAAATCAGAAACTCAAATCTCTGATTCCAGTCTGGAATAAGAATTCACTAGGTATCATATCATAATATTTCTCCAATCCTTCTGACAGAATCAATCCCGTATTACTGGTTATACAACATCCGTATAAACTAATCTACAGCTCATCTCATATCAGTATCATCAGCTGTTATCAAACCTGCTTATCTCAAGCAAAGATATATACAATCTTCAGCTTCAACTACCAATCGTCATCATCCGACGTTGGTTTCTTAAATCTGTCCATTCTGAACTATCTTCATTTTCCTTCGAATTGTCTTTAAAAGAAATCTGTAGTACTCATCGTATACTGTCTTGTCTATACTATCTCATTACCCCTCTGATAAGCTGATAGCTATTGTCACACAGTAATACTGAATCATATCAATTAGTGCTAACATCTAGCACTCTATAACTCTACCAAAGTCTTCCAATATCTTGGATAATACATTCTGACTGTCTGTCAATCTGTAAAACAATCTCAGAGAGAGAGCGTGATATACTCTATCACGAATACAAATTCAAGCAAAATCACAATCTGATATAATCTACTTAAATTTTCTGTTCCATCTGAACCTTTCTTTGACATCGATCTATGTCATCTAGTTCTGTTTGTACGTAGTCTGGTACAAACTGATAGAATAGATTGAGTAATCTGTCAATCATAATCATATCATATAACAATCTGTAGAAAATTGCGGTAATTTCATTACGAAAGCCATATAAATGTACTTCCATTTCTATTTAGAACTATACAATTCTGTAATGAATCTTCTGATTGCTATCTTTCTGTCTTTTCTGTTAGCAATTTAGACATATCAGTACAATTTCTGCCAACATTTAATACATTTCTGTTATAACTAATCTCATCTTTCTATATCAAAATTATCTGTTCGAATACAATACATTCTCAATCATCAGACTGAACCCTGAATCCATGGCTGTGAGCTTCTGACAATATCTGTTCTTTCTGATTCTAACTATTTGATATACACAAATCAGTTAATAACATAAATGAAAGAAAATATACCTACCTGGTATTCGGCTCTGACTATTGATATCAATTCTGTTATACAATTCTGAAACATTCTAATACATTCTGATCTCATTTCTAAACTGCCGTAACTCTTGAAATTAACTCTGATACAATTGAACGGTATATAATCTTAACAATTCACCCCCATCTGTATCATATACGGCTTCAAAACACAGTAATATCAAATCAGAAACGAAATATCAATATCCTATACAGATCTAGTGAGTTCAATGAACTCATAAAGCAAGGATTTCTGATAAACATCTTCATGTCATTCTGATCAACTGATATATCTTATCGGCAAATAAAATGTGCTTCCCAAACCAATATAAGATCTCACAAATACTGATTTAGAACAATATCAATACTCAGCAGATATAAAGAACCAGTCGAATGAGATAATCTGCCAAATCAGACAAAAATATAACTCTGACAATTCTGACATTTCTGAACTTTCTAATATCGGTATCTTATCAATCACTGATTGCAATCTCAACTGTAACAAAAATCAATCTGTATACAATTTCAGATAACACCTATTCTGAATACAATCTGTTTCAAGCGGGATTCTTATCTGAATAATTTCTGTATACAATCATCACAGTTCTTAGAATATGCAATATAATCTTCAGATATTCTATTCGATCAATCAAATACTGCAAATATATCAGAATCTCATAGATATAACAAGTATAAAATCATCAGAACATCTCTGAATATACTGACCCATGCCAAAGAGAAACACTAAATCAGATGTAACTCCTGGTTGGTACACTTCTACTGATCTTTCAATTCATTCTGTATCATTCTGTTCATTCAATATCATTTAGTACTGAATTCAATGTCTAATCTCAATTCAATTCTGAACTCTATCTTTCTGATATCACAAATCTAAAATCTTATCTGACCACATCAGTCAACTCATACATCATTGACATATCTGCCAATGTTAGGCTCGATTTCAGTAGATCTACTGAATACATAAGGATACTATATGTTCCTTTCTGTATCAATCGAGTCATATGCAATACGAATATCAAAGGAATTCTAAATCTAGAATCCTTATCGTGGTATCTCCACTGATCAGTCATCTCTGATCTAACTCTTACCATTTCTGGAAAATTTCTACAGTATGTCTGTACTTGTTCAGCATATATATATCAATAATGCGTTCAAATCAGAAACACAAGTACATCATAATATATTTCTATTTCATTCTCATCTTACTGTAGTATACAATCTATACAGAAATATCTGATATTAACATTTCCTCAACAAGCAAGGACATCCATACTACAGTACATACAAACCCAACAGATACAGCATATCTCCATGCAACTCAGTCAAAGATATTCTTAACAAATGCATTAGTATATATCAATACATATGCAATATAATCATAAAGAATAGTACCTGTAGTGTATTCTGGGTCTGTTTCTCGATTCTGTTCCCTAAAATCTTCGGGAACCTTTCTGGGGACAGACTCTAGCAAAGTGCCCCGGTTGTTTACAAATATTGTATCTACCAAGCACTCCTTGGCATTTCTCTGTGGAATGCCTCCCTCCACAATTTCTGCAATATACTCCTGTATAACTCGGGCTGGAACCACTGGAACTAGAGGAACCACTTCCTAATTTCTTGAACGGGTTCTCTTGAGCTTTCAATGGTTCTTTCTTTTATCACTGCTGCTGCCAACCTCAACTCTAGAAGGCAGTTGCTGTGGATTCGGAGCTGGAAGATCATACGATGCTTCCTGTTGTCCTGTCAGAACTGTTTCTGCTCTTTTGGCCCTATTCAAGGTATCAGCAAAACTACTTGATTGCTTCACATTCACCAATGTACGTATTTCTGGATTCAATCCTTGAATGAACTGACTAGAAATAGCATCATCATTTCTAGCCACAAGAGGGGCAAAACGTAACAAGGTGAAAAACTGTGCCAAGTACTCATCAATACTCATCTGATTCTGTCTTAGGTTTGTAAACTCTGCACTTCTGTCCTGTCTATATGATGTAGGGAAAAATCTTTGATAAAATTCAAATCTAAAGGTCTTCCACATAATCATTAAACTACGCCGTTCTAAGTTTTCCTTAGTTACCATCCACCAACTCTTTGCAATATCCTGTAGCAGATTCCCAATCAGTGTAATTCTGCACTCATCTGTAAAGCCAAGAAATTCAAATAACATTTCTATATCTTCAAGCCAATTCTCACAATCTGCTGACGTCTCAGTACCCTTTAAAATCGGTGGTTTGTACGACTGAAACTTCTTCATCTGTGTTTCTATCTGATTTTCTGATCTATCTATCTGAGTTTCTGGTATATCTGTCTGATCATACGAAGTACTACCCCTTTCTGGAATTCTCCGAGGCGGTATATCTGAATATCAAACAAATCAATACACAATCTGTATAATCTATCTCAGCCCTCCTCTGATCATATATCTCTGATTCAGACTCCGTTCTGATTCAGGCTTATTAATTACATGCTGCAATCAACTCAGATAACAAACAACATGTAATAGGGAAAGCAATAAATCATGCTAGCACACACAATGTAAATCAACATTGATATAAATCTCATGCTAGCAATCACATGCAAAAAACGAAAATTCAATCTACCCCGCTCATTCTCTTCTATCTCAGTCTAGAAGATCTATCAGCTCTGATTATCTCAGCCTAAAGGATCTATCGCTCTGATAATCTAAGTCTAAAGGAACTATCAGCTCTGATACCACCTGTTGTGGGGACCCGGACGCTAATCATCATCTTAATCATCGTTGGGATTTAATTATCAGTTCTGATAAATAGGGTCTAAAAATTTTTCTTTTTAAAATGTAAATACGGAAGGTAATGGAAACATGTTATTATACAAATCTGTATAATAATACAAATCTCGTACAACATTTATTCAAACTAGTCTAAGGTTCAACTACTGTAGTAGCCCGAATTCCAAATTGGGTAATTAACGGAGTAATGGTGATTAAGAAGGTTTAAGGTGTAATTTTGGCTATGGTCATGATCGGACGGACCGAAGAGGGTTCGGAAGCACCGAAGAGTTCGGACGATCCGAAGTGTAGTTCGGTGAATCCGATCATTAGGTGTCAAGTGTTGATCGACACGTCATTTTTCCATGCATGTTCGGACGGTCCGAAGTGTATGATCGGAGGATCCGATCATGAGCTGTCAAGAGCCAATGGACACGTAGCGTTCGGACGTTCCGAAGTGTTGTTCGGAGGATCCGAACATGGCCTATAAATAGTGCTCGGATTTCTCATTTGTGACTTGCCAATTCATGATTTTGTCTCATAGTTGAGAGGATTTGGAAGGTTTCTAGGGTTAGTTGTTGGTCGAGCGATAGCCAAGAGCTGCCAGGAGTAGTAGCGTAGCGGCGCCTGAGTTTCAAGGCAATCGACATCAAAGGGCTGTCGACGGACGAAGGTAAACCCTAAACCTTTGGTAGTACTAGGGAGTACTGGTTTTGCTAGTCGAGCATGGTAGTATTGATTGAGTATGCTTTTGATGCGTAGGCTTGTGCTAGACCTGATTAGCGGTGTTGCGTAAGGCTAGGCTTGCTGTGATAGAGGTACGAAAGTACTATCCGAGATATCCTGGTTGAGTATACATTCATATATGTGTTGCATGAGTATTTGCTGCATTGTTATATGTCATATGATGCATGCTATTATGTCACGAGTTATGATGCATATTGCATATCATGTTGAGCCGTATCTCCTTCGAGATAGCCTTTACTGTTGAGCTGTATCTCTTTCGAGATAAGCTATATCTTGGGGCCGCTCAGCCCTGTCTTGTGGACGCATGGACACCGAGAGTACACAGTGGCCGACGGGTCGGGAGGGCTTCGGTGGTCCGGGACATTTTAGGTCCACGTCTGTCTTGTAGTGGATGCAGTGACCCAGAGGTTGGACCGCGCGGCACTATCCACTTGGCGCCTCTAGACTGAGCATTTTGAGATCCTTTGTGATTCCTGTTTTTTGACTACCCTGGTATCATATCATAGCATGTGCATTTCATATAGGTTTGTATACTCATACTTTTGTACTGGGCGTTCTTATCGCTCACGTCCTCGGTTTTGTTTATTCTTGGACACCCCATTCCCACGGGGCAGGCCTCAGGTTGGATGGCTCAGGAGGAGCAGGAGGAGGACGTTGAGTAGCTGGTTGGTTTAGTTTTCAGTGTTTTCCATTTGATTCGATATGGTTGTACTGGATATTTCATTTTGAGTTAGTCTAGACTTCGATTTCGATTGGGTTGTATAACTATTGTTGTTGGCCATTTTTCCGCTGTTATCTCTGATTATAATTAATTAGGTTAATTGCATGCTTAGTTTTTGATTAGTAGGTGATTCTGGAATGGGTCACTACATTTATGGTATCAGAGCATGCTTACGATTTTGGGATATAGATTCTGTTTTGGGATTTTTCGTGGACCATTTTACCATTTTCCCTATTCTATCTTGTAGCGATGGCTGACCATTTTGATGACGGGAGTAGTCAGGGGAGTGTAGGTCGATGGGGTGACCAGGACGATCATAGACGTCATCGTGAGCATCGTCATCGTCGGGATGGTCCTAGGCGTTTCGATATGCATCGTTTCATGCAGATGGGGCCTAAGCCTTTAGTTGGTGGTGAGACTCCCGATGATGCTGAGGACTGGTTAGAGCGCATGGAGAGTTGTTTCCGCGCATTCCAGTGCACCGATGAGCAGAAGATGGAGACCCTTAGTTTTCTTCTCGAGGGCCGTGCTCGCAGGTGGTGGCGATCAACTTCTGCGCCGATAGTTCAGTCGCAGGGTAGAGCGACTTGGGTCGATTTCCGTGCAGCGTTCATGCAGCTGTACTTTCCTCCAGCCCTTCGCCAGGCCAAGACGATTGAGCTCCTGAACCTTAAGCAGGGTAGTATGTCTGTTGATGAGTATCAGCAGAAATTCTTTGAGTTGTTACCCTTCGCTCCTCATATCAGTGGCAGTTCTGAGGCCAAGTATGATCATTTCCTCCAGGGCCTTAATCAGGAGATCTTTGATCGAGTCACTGTCTGTGATAATCCTACTTCTTATGATGGGTTAGTGAACCGGTGTCGCCAGGCAGAGATCAGTCTCCAGCGTGGTAGGGCTATTCTTTCTTCTTCTAGACCTCCGAGTACTTTGAGGCCTCGATCTCAGTCATTCAAGAAATCTGGTTCATCTTCTTCTGGATCTGGATCTCGATCTAGTGGTGTTTTCCGCTTTGGTAAGAAGAAGGAGTCTTGTGCGCATTGTGGGAAGAACCATCCATCGGAGCAATGCCGAGTAGCCGCAGGAGCTTGTTATCAGTGCGGAGAGATGGGGCATATTAAGAAGAATTGTCCTCAGTTGCGAGGTGGAGCAGGATCCAGTTCTGGATCTCAGACGACTGTTCAGCAGAGGAGGCAGGGTCAGGCAGTGGGTAGTTCGAATCTTCGACCTCGTACCCAAGGTCAGGTTTTTGCGCTGAACCAGGATCAGGCTGCAGATGAGACGGAGAGAGTCATAGCAGGTACTTTTCATTTATGCGGTATTCCTGCTTTTGTTCTTATTGATACAGGAGCCTCTCATTCCTTTATTTCTGCACGATTTGTTAAGCGTCATAGGTTACCCTATGTTTCTCTTGATGTCATTCTTTCCGTTTCTACTCCGATGGGTCATTCGGTTTTAGCGAAGCTTCTAGTGATGGGTTGTCCCTTAGATTTTGAGGGTAACGAGTTGACTGCGAATCTTATGATCCTAGAGATGGAAGATTTTGATTGTATCTTGGGTATAGACTTATTGACTACCTACCGAGCTACTGTGGATTGTTACCAGAAGCTTGTTCAGTTTCGTACGACTGAAAGCTCTAGTTGGTTTTTCTATGGTGAGGGAGCGCGACCTCCGATGCCAGTGGTATCTGCTCTGAAAGCCTGTCGTGCTTTAGAGTCGGGCGGGGAAGGCTACCTCATCTATGCGATTGATTCATCCACAGGTAGTGTTGGTCTAGAGGATATTCCAGTGGTTTGTGAATTTCCTGATGTTTTCCCAGATGAGATTCCTGGTTTTCCTCCGGTTAGAGAAGTGGAATTTGGCATAGATTTAATGCCAGGGACTGCACCGATTTCTCGTGCCCCCTATCGTCTTGCTCCGTCAGAGATGAGAGAGCTGAAGCAGCAATTGCAGGATCTTCTTGATAAGGGTTATATTCGCCCGAGTGTTTCGCCTTGGGGAGCTCCAGTCTTGTTTGTCAAGAAGAAGGATGGATCGATGCGGTTGTGCATTGATTATCGCCAGCTGAATCGGGTGACGATCAAAAACAAGTACCCTTTACCCCGTATTGATGACTTGTTCGATCAGCTTCAGGGTACTTCTGTTTACTCCAAGATCGACTTACGATCGGGTTATCATCAGATGAGAGTCAGAGATGATGATATTTCCAAGACTGCATTTCGTACTCGTTATGGGCATTACGAGTTTCTAGTTATGCCATTCGGATTGACGAATGCGCCAGCGGTGTTCATGGATCTGATGAACCGAGTCTTCCGAGATTTTCTGGATCAGTTTGTGGTGGTTTT
Organism: Primulina eburnea; assembly: GCF_022965805.1. Taxonomy (NCBI): domain Eukaryota; kingdom Viridiplantae; phylum Streptophyta; class Magnoliopsida; order Lamiales; family Gesneriaceae; genus Primulina; species Primulina eburnea. The sequence goes on from NC_133110.1 coordinate 17,415,432, forward strand.
CATTGACGATATCTTGATCTATTCCCACAGTGTGGAAGAGCATGCCCAACACTTGAGGATTGTGTTGCAGATTCTTCGCGAGAAGCAATTGTATGCTAAGCTGAGTAAGTGCGAGTTCTGTATTGATCGTGTGGTATTCCTTGGTCATGTGATTTCCAAGGAAGGAGTTTCTGTGGATCCCAGCAAGATTGAAGCAGTGCTGAATTGGTCACGTCCGACGACGGTGGCTGAGATCCGTAGTTTTCTAGGTCTGGCAGGGTATTATCGTCGCTTCATCGTGAATTTCTCTCATATAGCCAGACCATTGACGCAACTTACTCGGAGGGATGTTCCATTTGAGTGGTCATCCGAGTGCGAAGATAGTTTCAGAGAGCTTCGTCGACTTCTGACTTCCGCACCTGTTTTGGCGTTACCGTCAGGATCTGATGGTTTCAGTGTTTACACCGATGCCTCCACTCAAGGCTTAGGGTGTGTGTTGACGCAAAACGGTCATGTGATTGCTTATGCTTCCAGACAGCTGAAATCTCACGAGGAGAAGTATCCCACTCATGATCTAGAGTTGGCAGCTATAGTGTTCGCACTGAAGATTTGGCGTCATTATTTGTACGGTGTTCAGTTTGAAATCTTTACTGATCATAAGAGTCTGAAATATCTGTTCACTCAGGCTGAGTTGAACATGAGGCAACGTCGTTGGATGGATTTGCTGAAGGATTATGATTGCGAGATCAAGTACCATCCAGGTTCTGCGAATCTCACAGCTGATGCGCTTAGTCGCAAGGTGAGAGCCTCTGCACTTCAGACTTGTGCTATGACTAGTGCCATCCAGGATAGTTGCTCGTTGGGGTTTAACTTCAAGCATCGGAAAGGTATGGAGAGCATTCATGTTGCTACCATTTTATCTGAGCCCAATTTGTTCACTCGGATTCGAGAAGCTCAGATGTCTGATCTCAAGACTCAGAGATTAGCTCGGTTAGTTGGTGGTGATAGCAATTTCCATTATCAGTCCAATGGTCTTCTGTGCTTATCTAATCGGGTTGTAGTACCAGAGGATGACACTTTGAGGGACGAGATATTGTCTCAGGCACATCGAAGCAAGTTAAGTGTTCATCCAGGAAGCAACAAGATGTATAGAGACTTGAGGATGCGGTTTTGGTGGAAAGGGATGAAGCGCAGCGTGTATCAGTTTGTCTCCAAGTGTCTAGTTTGCCAGCAGGTTAAGGCAGAGCACCGTCGATCGGGAGGATTGTTGTTGAACTTACCTATTCCAGAATGGAAGTGGGAGCATATTACGATGGATTTCATTACTCACTTGCCATTATCTTCGAGGAACAGCGATGCTATCTGGGTAGTGGTGGATCGACTCACCAAGTCTGCTCATTTTCTGCCGTATAATCGTGATTTCACTTTCGATCGTATGGCTCGATTGTACATTCAGGAGATTGTACGTTTGCATGGAGTGCCTGTCAGTATTGTTAGTGACAGAGATCCTCGTTTTACCTCACGGTTTTGGGGTAGTTTCCAGTCAGCTTTGGGTACTACACTGAGTCTGAGTACTGCTTATCATCCGGAGACTGACGGTCAATCAGAGAGGACTATCCGTACGCTTGAGGATATGTTGCGAGCCTGTGTTATGGATTTCGGACCCGCTTGGCAGGATCATTTGCCTTTGATTGAGTTCGCGTACAACAACAGCTATCATCGTAGTATTGGTATGGCACCATTTGAGGCGTTGTACGGGCGACGTTGTCGTACTCCATTATTCTGGGATGAAGTCGGGGAACGACAGGTAGAGGGACCGGAGTTAGTCCAGCAGGCTATAGATAAGGTTGCAGTAATCAAGAAGCGGATTAAGAATGCTCAGGATCGACAGGCTAGTTATGCGAACACAAAGCGTCGACCTCTTCATTTTCAGCCAGGTGAGAAGGTGTTTCTCCGAGTTTCGCCTTTTCGCAGGATTTTGAGATTTGGTCTCAAGGGTAAGCTGTCTCCGAGATTTATTGGTCCATTCGAGATACTGGAATGTGTGGGAGATTTAGCTTACAGACTTGCGTTGCCGCCGTACCTATCAAGTATTCATGATGTGTTCCACGTATCCTTGTTGAGACGTTATGTAGCAGATGAGTCGCACATCTTACATCCATCTGAAGTTCAACTTGATACGGATTTGTCTTACGTGGAGCGACCAGTTCAGATTCTAGATCGCAAAGATAAGGTGTTGCGGAATAAGATCATTCCTCTTGTCTTAGTGCAGTGGCAGCGTCGAGGCACTGAAGAAGCCACTTGGGAGTTAGAGAGTCGTATGCGTTCGGAGCATCCAGAGCTCTTTTGAGTTGTGCTTTGTATAAGTTTGTGTTTTCAGTTGTAATCATAGTATCAGTTGTATTCAACAACAATTGAGATGTATTAATGATGTTGTTATTTCGTTTTGTTCATTCTCTAAGCCTGATTTCGAGGACGAAATCTTTTAAGGGGGGGAGAATGTAGTAGCCCGAATTCCAAATTGGGTAATTAACGGAGTAATGGTGATTAAGAAGGTTTAAGGTGTAATTTTGGCTATGGTCATGATCGGACGGACCGAAGAGGGTTCGGAAGCACCGAAGAGTTCGGACGATCCGAAGTGTAGTTCGGTGAATCCGATCATTAGGTGTCAAGTGTTGATCGACACGTCATTTTTCCATGCATGTTCGGACGGTCCGAAGTGTATGATCGGAGGATCCGATCATGAGCTGTCAAGAGCCAATGGACACGTAGCGTTCGGACGTTCCGAAGTGTTGTTCGGAGGATCCGAACATGGCCTATAAATAGTGCTCGGATTTCTCATTTGTGACTTGCCAATTCATGATTTTGTCTCATAGTTGAGAGGATTTGGAAGGTTTCTAGGGTTAGTTGTTGGTCGAGCGATAGCCAAGAGCTGCCAGGAGTAGTAGCGTAGCGGCGCCTGAGTTTCAAGGCAATCGACATCAAAGGGCTGTCGACGGACGAAGGTAAACCCTAAACCTTTGGTAGTACTAGGGAGTACTGGTTTTGCTAGTCGAGCATGGTAGTATTGATTGAGTATGCTTTTGATGCGTAGGCTTGTGCTAGACCTGATTAGCGGTGTTGCGTAAGGCTAGGCTTGCTGTGATAGAGGTACGAAAGTACTATCCGAGATATCCTGGTTGAGTATACATTCATATATGTGTTGCATGAGTATTTGCTGCATTGTTATATGTCATATGATGCATGCTATTATGTCACGAGTTATGATGCATATTGCATATCATGTTGAGCCGTATCTCCTTCGAGATAGCCTTTACTGTTGAGCTGTATCTCTTTCGAGATAAGCTATATCTTGGGGCCGCTCAGCCCTGTCTTGTGGACGCATGGACACCGAGAGTACACAGTGGCCGACGGGTCGGGAGGGCTTCGGTGGTCCGGGACATTTTAGGTCCATGTCTGTCTTGTAGTGGATGCAGTGACCCAGAGGTTGGACCGCGCGGCACTATCCACTTGGCGCCTCTAGACTGAGCATTTTGAGATCCTTTGTGATTCCTGTTTTTTGACTACCCTGGTATCATATCATAGCATGTGCATTTCATATAGGTTTGTATACTCATACTTTTGTACTGGGCGTTCTTATCGCTCACGTCCTCGGTTTTGTTTATTCTTGGACACCCCATTCCCACGGGGCAGGCCTCAGGTTGGATGGCTCAGGAGGAGCAGGAGGAGGACGTTGAGTAGCTGGTTGGTTTAGTTTTCAGTGTTTTCCATTTGATTCGATATGGTTGTACTGGATATTTCATTTTGAGTTAGTCTAGACTTCGATTTCGATTGGGTTGTATAACTATTGTTGTTGGCCATTTTTCCGCTGTTATCTCTGATTATAATTAATTAGGTTAATTGCATGCTTAGTTTTTGATTAGTAGGTGATTCTGGAACGGGTCACTACAACTACTAAGTTCAAGTAATAAACCAAATCTACAGTAAGTCCGGAATCACCACGCTATCTAGTCCAGTCTCCTTCTCATCTTGACCCTGATCCAGCCCCACCTGTTGTCATGCACACACACAAAACAAGACAACAGCCGGATAACTCCGGTGAGAATATATCCGAGTATAAAACATGGTAAACATGCATATACACGTAATAATTCATGAACCATGCTGTCATGAATAAAAATAAAAATAATAGATTTCATAGTCTATGAAATCAAATCAAAATAAGCATGCAGCTCCAATCAGATAAACATGCAATTCAAATCAAATCATATAAACATGCTATCATACTGAAAGCAATAAACATGGGTTTCATAGTCTATGAAACCACATCTCTACACATGCAGTTCTAGTCAAATCATGTCTAGACTCGACTCAACTATAACTCTAGGGATCCCGGTGTGAATAAGACGGCACTGGCTGTCACCTACCCTCCCAATCGAGGTGTTGTCCGTCTTATTCCTAGACTTCGGCCTGATCTGTATCCGCGTCTACAATAGGGGCGGTGATCTTCCCCTAAGCTATGATATCGCCGAACGTCTAGAAGTCTGGATGATCTCTCAGACTTTCTTATCTTAATGCATGAATACAAAATCTGTAAACAAGCATAATCATCTTAATGCAATGCAACATGATCTGTAAACAAAGCATAGCATATCAACACATAACAAAACATATTCATATCAGAATATAACAATAATTTAGTATGTGATTTTGTTGGGAAACTCAAATAGGATTTTATTTGAGTTGTGTCTTCCCGAATATCACATGAATTATACCTTTGTCGTCCCTGTCTGACGAAGACGATGATCTGTATTCAATTCTGTCCATATCAAATCTGAAATGACAATATCGAATACAACGTATCAGTAAATAACTCAATACACAATCTGTTCTGATCAATACTCAACTCAGTACATAATCTGATCAATATCTGAACAATGTACAATCTGATTCATATCAACGATATCACGATGAAATCTAATTCATTACTGAATCTGATCAATCTAAATCAACTGATGTTTCGACGGCATAATAATACAATCTGAATAACCCCGTCAATCTGAACATCTCAAATATAATACTGAACTCATAATCTGTGCCCACATAATTCACACTCTGAATATTAACACAATTCTGATATAAAATCTCAGTCAATATCTTTCAAAAATCATAACAAATACATAAACAATCTGTTCTTCAGTCTGACTTCAATTATACGATATCTACGGTAGCAGAAACATCATATATGATTCATATTCAATTCTGACAATATCATAAATTAAAATCATGTCTAAACGTAACAAAACTTACGTCCAATTATAGCCTGTGGTGATAAGAATACAGTACTGTACTCGGATTTGAAAACAGACGGACGGATTTCATAAAATCGCAACTATAAGCTTCGGAGGAAATTTTGAAAGCTTCTTCCCCAATTATTCGATTTTTGCTTCTGAATCCTCAAGATTAACATTGTATGTATATATATATATCTTGCATGCACTCTTACGTGGCCTTTTCAAAGCTTGCCACAAAACCTCTCAAAATTACGAAAATGCCATTGCCATTCCATAATTACGAAATGCCATTGCCATCCAATAATTACGAAAATGCCATCCACTATTTACGAAAATGCCATTGACCTCCCATAATTACGAAAATGCCATTTCCCTCAAATAATTACGAAAATGCCATCCGAAAATCACAAGAATGCCATTCAATATTTAAATCAATTATTTAATTTTCGGGTTCTCACAAAAATGATGACATCTCGGGCCTTACATGTTTAGAATATACAGTATTGAAAATAAGAGTTTCATGATACTCATCATATGAGAATCTCATATTCTTTCTACTATTTGTATATTTAAGGATTTTATCTATGCAACTAGCATGTGTATACATATAAAGAAGTGTCAAAACAATAATTTCAAATATTATTAAAATAAAGACTGTTTATACATAGAGTTTCATTGTGAACACTCGGCCAACACTTGGCTCCATGTGCACCTACTCTAACAAAACAACCCTTGAAAGTTGCTGGATTTTTGGCACTTTGATTTCGTACAAACCCTAATGTGTCGAGCCCCCAATATTTCGATCCTAGAGCTAACTGAATCCAACCAGCCTTGAGCCAACGACACCTAGGACTAAGATAACGTCAAGGACACCCTACTGGACCAACCCGACCCATGCATACTGCCCATGAAAAGTGTACCACGCGATTCACCAGAAAACAAACCATACCTCAACCATTTTTGGTACAAGCGCATTGACCGGCCCCTAAAACAAGACCAACCGCAATTGAGCCCTTCTAGACCACGTCTAAACCCCTTTAGGGACTGCAACGTGGCCTGGATAGGCTCCCCTATAGCCGGTTCCCATCCCCAAGCTCGATCTAGCCGCAAACCTCACAAACATAACCTAGGTTCAATCAGACCTCACCATAGTTTAACCGACCCTCGACTCTAGCAATTATATACCTTAACCCTCGACGTTCAGCCCCCTAGCATCACAAATCGGCAGCCCCTTACAAAACGTGAGTTACATGACAACAAATTCATATTCCGTGACAAAACGACGCATAAACGATTCAGCATAAAAGATTCATGCATTCCTCATTCAAACACACACACACCAGCATAAAGTAACGTGAATAATGAGAAAAAAGGGATTTATGGCGTGCCTTTATGTTTATACGCTTGAAAACCTTGATATATACGCGTAGAACTTGCTCCGGAGAGGCGGGGAAGGAGCTTTCTTGAAAACCTAGGGGAATTTTGAGTGGCTGATGTATTTTGAATGGAAAGCTGCTGCTGATGTGAGGGAGGGGGAGGCCGAGAGTTTAGAATAGGCATTAAGAAGTAAAATAAACCCATCAAGCCCAATAACACTCTCAAAAAATATTTCGTTTGGGTACGGTTTTGAAAATATTGTTCGAGCCCTCAAAAAGTCCTCTGACTTGCTAAAATTGGCATACCGGTTTAAAATATGACCCAACGAGTAAAAATACTCCACCAAGGATAATTTTTGAAAATCTCCTCTAATTACACATAATTGAAATAATTAAAAATAATTATTTAATAAAAATATTTTTCCTAAATACCCCTGGTATCTGTTCCTTGTTCGAGCGCGAAATACTACCTAAAGCCCTAATGCATGAAACTTTAAATAAACCATGAAACAAACCCCATATCTATGCAATAATCATTCAATAAAATAATGAAACACATATTTTAATAAAACCATAGATTGCATGCAGTCAAGTTACATAGCTCGAATTTCCTAGACCATACAATTCCTCCCACTATAAAGAATTTCATCCTCGAAATTAAAACGTACCAAAAAACTCCGGGTAGCAACTCCTCATCTTGGTCTCAATCTCCCAAGTAGCTTCCTCCTTGGATGATTCAGCCACTTGAACTTGACCATGTGGATCACCTTGTTTCGGAGTCTCCTCTCCTGCCTATCCTATATCTAAGTGGCTCTTTTCTTGAAAGAAAGGTTTGGCGTCAGCTGCAGTGGCTCATAATTCAGTACATACGAAGTGTTCGAATATAATTCCGTAGCATAGAGACATGGAATATATTATGAACTTCCGCCAGGTTCGAAGGTTATGCGACTTTGTAAGCTAGTGTCCCCACTCTCTCTAGGATCTCGAATGGTCCTATGAATCTAGGACTGAGCTTGCCCTTCTTTCAATATCTCATCACAGCCTTCATCGGTGCGACTTTCACAAAATGACGATCTCCTACTGCAAACTCAATATCTCTACGCCTTTAATCTGCGTAACTCTTCTGCCAGCTCTGAGTAGTCTTCATCGTGTCTCAGATCTTGATCACTAACTCTACCATCTGACTAACAATATCAGGCCCCAACTCTGCTCTTTCCCCTACCCCACCCCAATAAATTGGCGACCTAAACATCCTCCCATAATGCCTCATATGGAGCCATGCCGATAGATGTTTGGTAATTGTTGTTGTACGTGAACTCCACGAGAGGTAACTTCGGCTCCCAGCTGTCTTGGAAGTCGATCATGAAAGCTCTGAGTAGGTCTTCCAATATCTGAATCACCCTCTCAGGCTGACCGTTGGTCTGTGAATGGAAAGCTGTACTGAATAACAACTTGGTACCCAATGCCTGATGCAGACTCTTCCAGAATGCAGATGTAAACCTCCAATCCTTGTCTGACACGATGGACACTGGAATCCCATGTAGTCAGACCATCTCTCTAATATACAGCTTTGCTTACTGAGTCATGGTGTAAGTGTTCCTGATCGGTAGAAAGTGTGCTGACTTAGTGAGCCGATCAACTATAACCCAAATGGCATTATATCCTCTAGCTCTCCTCGATAGCCTTGTCACAAAGTCCATGGTGATGTTCTCTCATTTTCACTCGGGAATAGGAAGTGGTCTCAGATTTTCTACAGGTCTCTGATGCTCTGCCCTGACCTGCTGACACGTCAAACACTCAGAGACGAAACGCAGTATATCTCGCTTCATGCCCGACAACCAATAAAGAGTCCGCAGATCCTTATACATCTTTGTACTCCGTGGATGGATGGATTACGGGGTGTTGTAGGCCAAACTCTTGATATATTCTCTTAGGGAATCAATGCTAGGAACCCACAGTTGGTCAGGATATATGAGTATGTCGTCCTCAACTGTATACAAGCTTTGGCCCTTAGACTCATCCCACTGTCTCCACTCCTCTAACTGCTCGTCAGAAGTCTGCCCTGCTCGGATCCTGTCCCTCAGTGTCGACTGAACTGTCAGGGTACAAAAACTAAGGGCATCACCGTTAGCATAAACTGCAAGCTCAAACATCTGAATCTCTGCCTGCAATGGTCTCTGTACCAACAACTGAGCGGTCACTGAATTCTTCCTGCTCAGGGCATCTACAACAACATTAGCCTTACCTATATGGTAGCTAATGTTGTAGTCATAATCCTTCACTAGCTCTAGCCACCTCCGATGTCTCATGTTTAGGTCTTTCTGTGCAAAGAATTACTTCAGGGTCTGGTGATCAGTGAAAATCATGCTATACAATTAGTTCCTCCATATCTTCAGGGCGAATACCACTGATGCTAACTCGATGTCATGAGTCGTATGATTCTTCTCATGGACCTCTAACTGTCTGGACACATAGGCTGTAACGCTCTCATGATGCATCAGAACCGTGCCCAACTGAGCTTCGAAGCATCAGTATAAAGCACAAACTCTCTTTGCCCTAATGGCATAGCTAGAACTGGCGCTGAAGTCACTGCCTACTTCAGCCTGTCAAAAATCTCCTGGCACTCTGATCCCAGATGAATTTGGCATTCTTCTTCGTCAAGACGGTCATAGGCACCACGATAGAAGAGAAGCCCTGAATGAACTTCCAGTAGTTCTCGGCTAATCCCAAGAAGCTGCGGATCTCTGTCACACTCTTAGGCGCTAGCCATTCTGTGACTACCTCGACCTTACTGGGATCAACCTTTACTCCATCACAGATATTATTTGGCCCAATAATTCAACTCTGTCTAGCCAGAATTCGCATTTACTGAACTTGGCATATAACTGTCTGTCCTATAAGGTCCGCAGTACGGTTCTCAGATGTTGACTGTGCTACCCTCTACTCTTCGCATAGATCACGATTTTGTCTATGAAAAGTATGACGAACTGATTCAAATACGGCTGAAACACACGATTCTTGATATCCATGAAGATTGTTGACGCGTTCGTGAATCCGAAGGGCATTACCATGAACTCATAGTGCCCATAACGCAACCTAAAGTCGTCTTATGCACGTCAGACTCTCATCTTCAGCTGGTGGTATCCTGATCGGAGATCTATTGTAATGCTCGAGATGTATATCTCAGATTGTTGATTTTGAATTGATGTGATTATAGAAGTATCATTCTGAGGAGAGATATGAAATAGCATGTGATATCATATGTGCGAGGGCAGAAGGTCTCGCGCATATGCGCGACACGATCCGCGCATATGCGCGAGATGGGCAGAGAACCTCGCGCATATGTTCGAAGGGAGTGCGCGCGCATATGCGCATATGTGCGAGAATGTGAAGAAGCCAAGTGCCGAGACAATAGGTCTCGCGCATATGTGTGGAGATGGTGCGCGCATATGCACGAGCTGCTGTGATGGTTAAGCGCCGAGACAGAATGTCTCTCGTATATGCACCGAGGAGGATCGCGCATATGCGCGAGACGTGCAGTACAAAGAAGTTGGCCACTTGTCCTAGCCATGCATGATACATATTTGTGTGTGTTAATAATCTCGTTCCTTCAGAATCAGCAAAGAAGAAGAACGAGAAGCTCCGGGGAAAATTTCTTCATATAAGAGAATTTGAATTTTGTTGCAAGATCCGACCGTCTGATTTTCGATCCGAACATATTTCCGTGATCCTCTCGACAAAGGCTTCACACGGTCGTAAGTTTTCTTAGGTTTGGATATGATTTGAAAATATGATATTGAAGAAATCAGATATGATTAATATATGCTGTTTTTGAGTTATTAGACATCGTATAATCGAAACCAGATTGAAGAACAGATACCTTATGGAATTTTTATGATTTTCAGAGTCGAATTGATTGAGATTATACAGATTTGGTATAAGATTGTGTTTGTTGATTGATTATGAGTTATTGGGATTGGAATATACTGATTTTGTATCACCGGTATTTCAAAATTTCGATTTTATGCCGTCGAAACAGACTTAGATTGAGTTCTGATTATATCTATCATTGATTGGGATACCTTTGTAATATTTGAATGAATATGCTTATTCTATTGATTTATAGAAAAGTAGAGAATAAAAGATAGATATCGAGAAAGAGTCATAGGCGGATATCCCTAGTCTTTGGCGGAGGTGCCAAGACACTGGATGTTCGGTTTATATCGATGTTGCTTAGGAGTAGATCGACTTCTATTGCTGAGATTTGATATAGTATGCCAACGTCCGGGAACCGGGATCCATAGACTAGACTAGATCAGAGTCGAGTCAAAGATATGAGTTGATTTACAGTTTTATATCATTTCATGTTTTCAGATTTGATACATGTTATTGATAACTGTTTTCGCTTTTGTATATGTTTATATGATTGCATGTATACATTGTTTATACTGGGAATATTATTCTCACCAGAGTTCTCCGCCTGTTGTTGTGTTTGTATGTGTGCATAAAAACAGGTGGGACAAGATCAGGGTCAAGAAGAAGATGAGAGATCAAAATTAGCATGGAGACCCAACACAGAAGAAGAATAGGTGTCAGCACTTGACGTATAGTGATTGAACCCTAGTTTGACATTATTGTATTTTGTACAAGAATTGTATTTTTACTTTTGGCATGTATATCAGATTGATTATGCTATGTTCCGCATTTGTATTTGGAAAAAAATTTAGGCCCAGTTTATTTAATTGATCCAATTATTCCCAAAGATGATTAAGAAATGAATTAGCATCCGGGTTCCCCACAGCAGATGGTATCAGAGCAGTAGGTTCCTTAGACTGAGATAGAAGCTAGTGAGCGAGGTAGATTGAGTTTTCTTCCTTGCTTTTGAATGCTATATTGTTTTACTGCTTCAATACATGTTTGCCTGATTATCTGATTTGATTGGAAAAGTTTATTATTGAGAATGAATCAGAACCGATTCTTGATCAGAGGTAAGATGATCAGAAAGGGACTGAGACAGATTTTTCAGATTTGATTACTAACCATTTTGATACTCAGATATGCCTCCTTGAAGAATCCCAGAACAGGGTAGTACCTCAGCTAATCTGATGGATGTGACAGAGACACCTATAGAATCACAGAAACGGCAACAACCCTCGACTCAGTTCCAACAACCCCCTCTCAGATTTGATAGTGATAGTAGCAGTAGTGGGAAGAAAGATAATCTGAAAATCAGAAGGAAATAGTTTAAGAAGTCAGGAATTAGTTCTTCTAGCTCCAGTGGTTCACGACAGAGCCAGAGTTATACAGGAGTTTATTGCGGAACCTGTGGAGGAAGAAATCCCACAGAGCAATGCTGAGGTGTGTTTGGTAGTTGCAACATCTGCCGACGGCCAGGACATTTTGCTAATGTCTGTCCACAGCGAGATTCTCAACGACCCCAGAAAGCAGAATCATCTAGATCAGTGGCTGAGACTGATAGACGATCATCTGTTGTTCACTCGTTCCAGCCAGCACCTGCTCAGTCACAGCCGAGGCCAGGAGGAAGCCAGACATTCAGCCAGCCTCCTAGACAACAGGCCAGGGTATTTGCTTTGACTGAAGAACATGCTCAGGAAGCACCAGATGATGTTGTTGCATGTAACTGTTCTCTTGGTGGTTACCCTGCTTATGTATTGATTGATACGGGTGCTTCCCATACATTTATTTCTGAACGATTTGCCTTGATTCATGCATTGCATGTTGAGTCATTATCTACTATAGTATCTGTCTCTTCACCTTTGGGGAGAGGTCTTATCTCAGTGAATTCTGTGAATCATTGTATGCTACAGTATGACGGGCATGAGATTGAGTTAGATTGTATTGTACTTGGATTGTCTGATTTTGACTGTATTATCGGTATTGATACACTGACCAAGTACAGAGCTACCGTATATTGCTTCCATAAGATTGTGAGATTCAGACCTGATATGGCTGATGAAAGGAAATTTTACGATAAGGGTTCAAGATCCAGAATTCATTTGATATCTGCGTTATCTATGACTCGATTGCGTTATCTATGACTCGATTATTACAGAAAGGATCAGAGGGATTCCTTGTGTATTCAGTAGATGTACTGAAATCGAGCCCATCATTGGCAGATTTGTCAGTGGTATGTGAGTTTGCTGACGTATTCCTAGATGAGATTCCGAGATTGCCTCAAGTCAGAGAGATAGACTTCAGCATTGAATTGGTACCAGGTACAGTTCCTATTTCTATAGCTCCATACAGAATGGCACCGATTGAATTCAAAGAATTGAAAGAGCAGTTAGAAGATTTACTGGCCAAGGGGTACATCAGACCGAGTGTTTCTCCTTGGGGTGCTCCAGTACTGTTTGTGAGAAAGAAGGACGGTTCAATGAGACTCTGCATTGACTATCGGCAAGTGAACAAGGCAACAGTAAAGAACAAATATCCTTTGCAGGGTTCTTCTGTGTATTCCAAGATCAATTTGATATCTGGATACCATCAACTGAGAGTTCGAGATTCTGATATACCGAAGACAACTTTCAGAACCAGGTATGGTCATTATGAGTTTATAGTCATGTCGTTCAGTTTGACAAATGCTCCAGCTGTGTTTATGGGTTTGATGAACCGTATATTTCAGAAGTATCTAGATGATTTTGTGATTATTTTAATTAATGATATTTTGATTTATTCAAATAATTTGAATGATCATGCCGAACATTTGAGAACTGAGAACTTATATGCAAAACTGTCCAAATGTGACTTTTGGCTGAGACAAGTCGTATTTCTGGGGGCATATTATATCTGGCAATAGGATTTCTGTCGATCCTAGAAAAGTTGAGGTCTTGATCAATTTACCTAGATTGACATCTATACCAGAGATACGCAGTTTTATGGGTTTAGCAGGCTATTACTGTCGATTTATCAAAGATTTTTCCAGTATTGCTAAACCTATTAGGCAGCTGACTCAGAAGAATGCTCCATTTGTTTGGTCAGAGGAGTGTGAGTCCAGTTTCTTAGAGTTGAAGAAGAGGTTAACCAGTGCTCCGGTGTTGACTATTCCGTCAGGTACTGGTGATTTTGTGGTTTATTGTGATACTTCTCACAGAGGATTAGGTTGTGTTTTAATGCAGCGAGGACATGTGATTGTCTATGCCTCGAGACAACTAAAGCCACATGAAACTCGCTACCCAATTCATGATCTTGAATTGGCGGCGATTGTATTTGCACTGAAGATATGGCGAAATTACTTATACGGTGAGAAATTTGAGATTTATTCTGATCATAAAAACTTGAAGTATCTGTTTTCACAGTCTGAATTGAATATGAGACAACGAAGATGGCTTGATTTGCTTAAAGATTTTGATTGTGAAATCAAATATTTTCCTGGAAGATCAAATGCAGCAGCTAATGCACTGAGTCGAAAGGTATGCTCTTTATCCTTATCGACGATTGGTGTTTCAAATTTGATTGAAGATTTCTGTTTGTCTGGATTAGTATTTGAAACAAATTGTAAACCATTGAGACTATATGTTGTTCAAGTCGAACCAGAGCTGATTTGAGAATTAAAGCGGCTCAGAAAGTTGATCAGAACGTTCAGAACTCAATTTTGATGGTCAGAGGAGGACATCGATCGGAATATCAGGTTTGTGACAGTGTATTATATGTGAATAATTGTCTTGTTGTTCCAGATGTTTCAGATTTGAAACGACAGATTTTGTCAGAAGCACACCACAATCGATTCACTATCCATCCTGGTGGCAGAAAGATGTATAATTATTTGAAAAGACAGTTTTGGTGGAAACAGATGAAATCAAATATTGCAGAGTTTGTTTCCAGATGTCTAAATTTCCAATAGGTGAAAGCTGAAAGAAAGAAACCAGGGGGACTATTATAGAGCTTATCCATTCCAGAGTGGAATTGAGATCACATTTCTATGGACTTCGTGACGAAGCTACCACGTTCCTATTGAGATTGTGATGTTATTTGGGTCGTGATTGACATATTGACCAAATCAGCATGCTTTATTCCGTACAAAATGACGTACAGACATGACCAGATGGCAGATATTTATGTCAGAGAAGTGGTCAGATTGCACGGAGTGCCGAAGTCGATTGTATCAGACCGTGATCCTCGGTTTACTTCGCACTTTTGGCACAATTTACAGGCTCTACGTACGAAGTTACATCTGAGTACCACATATCATCTTCAGACTGACGGACAGTCAGAGCGGACTATCCAGACACTGGAGGATATGCTTAGAGTAGTAGTGCTAGATTTTGGCACTAGTTGGCAAGATTCTTTGCCACTTTGTCAGTTTTCGTATAACAACAGCTATCAGACGAGTATTGAGATGGCACCGTTTGAAGCGTTGTATGGTAAGAAGTGCAGATCCCCTCTTTATTGAGATAATATATCTGAGGTACCTGAGATTGGGCCTGATATGATTTGAGAGATGACTGAGAAAGTGAAGATGATTCAGAAGAAAATGAAGACAGCTTAAGACAGACAGGCCAATATGCCAATGTTCGACGTAGACCATTGGTATTTGAGGTAGGAGACAGAGTATTTTTGAAGATTTCTCCTTTCAGAGGCGTTGTCAGATTTGGCAAGAAAGGGAAGTTGTGTCCACGATATATTGGGCCGTATGAGATTCTCGAGAAGATAGGAGATCGTGCCTATCGACTCGCCCTACCGCCTTCTTTATCTGGAATACTTGTTGTCTATGTATCTTTATTGCGGAAGTATATTCCTGATGCTTCACATATGCTTCAGCCAGATGAGGCAGAACTGGATGAGACTCTGAGTTATTTTGAAAAGCTGATCCAGATTCTCGATCGTAAAGAAAAGCAACTCAGAACGAAGACTATTTCGTTTGTGAAAGTTCAGTGGAGTCATCATGGCATTGAAGAAGCTACCTGGGAGACTGAATCAGATATGAGACAGAGATTCCCAGAGTTATTTTATTGATGTGAGTTTTCTATTCCGCTTCTATTATACATTTCTTATTTGATATGATTGGATTGCCTGTGATTTCGGGGACGAAATTGTGTCTTTGGGGGGAGAAATGTAATGCCCAAGGTGTATATCCTGTTAATCTGAGATTGTTGATTTTGAATTGATGTGATTATAGAAGGATCATTCTGAGGCAAGATATGAGATAGCATTTGATATCGTATGTGCGAGGGTAAAAGGTCTCGCGCATATGCGCGACACGATCCGCGCATCTGCGCGAGATGGATAGAGAACCTCGCCCATATACGCGATTATACATCGTATAATCGAAATCGGATTGAAGAACAGATACCGTATGAAACTGTTATGGTTTTCAGAGTTGAATTGATTGAGATTATACATATTTGGTATTAGATTGTGTTTGTTGATTGATTATGATTTAATGGGATTGGTATATACTGATTTTGTATCACATGTATTTCAAGATTTCGATGTTATGCCGTCGAAACAGACTTAGATCGAGTTCTGATTATATCTGGTATTGATTGGGATATATGTTGGTATTGTATTCTTCGAATATGTTATTCCAGATTGGTATTAAAGATTTCGAAGACAGCACAGAGCCGAAACCCCAACGAAAGAAAGGTATAAATCAATGTTCACCGGGAGATACGACTCGAGTTAAATTCGACTCAAGTTTCCCTAAACCACATACTTGTTCGTTATTGTTTTAATACCTTTGTAATATTTGAATGAATATGCTTATTCTATTGATTTATAGAAAAGCAGCGAATAGAAGATAGATATCGAGAAAGAATCATAGGCGGATGTGCCTAGTCTTTGGCGGATGTGCCAAGACACTGGATGTTCGGTTTGTATCGATGTTGCTTATGAGTAGATCGACTTCTATTGCTGAGATTCAATATAGTATGCCAACGTCCGGGAACCGGGATCCCTAGACTAGACTAGATCAGAGTCGAGTCAGAGATATGAGTTGATTTACAGTTTTATATCATTTCATGTTTTCAGATTTGATACATGTTATTGATAACTGTTATATGCTTTTGTATATGTTTATATGATTGCATGTATATATTGTTTATACTGGGAATATTATTCTCACCAGAGTTATCAGGCTGTTGTTGTATTTGTATGTGTGCAAAACAACAGGTGGGACAGGATCATGGTCAAGAAGAGGACGAGATATCAGAATTATCGTAGAGACCCGAACCCAGAAGTAGAATAGGTGTCATCACTTGACGTATAGTGATTGAACCCTAGTTTGACATTAATGTATTTTGTACAAGGCTTGTACTTTTCCTTTTGGCATGTATATCAAATTGATTATGTTATGTTCCGCATTTGTATTTGAAAAAAAATTTAAACCCAGTTTATTTAATTGATTCAATTATTAGCAAAGATGATTAAGAAATGAATTAGCGTCTGGGTCCCCACATCTTTCGAGAATGCTGATACTCCATGAAGCTGATCAAATAGATCTTCAATCCTAGGCAAAGGATACTTGTCTTGACTGTGACCCAGTTCAGCTCTCAGTAATCAATGTAAAGCTGCATGCTGCCGTCCTTCTTTTTAACAAACAGTACCTGTGCGCCCCATGGAGAAAATCTCAGGCGAATGAAACCCTTATCTTGAAAATCATGTATCTGATCCTTAAGCTCTTTCATCTCTGCATGTGCTAGATGATATGGTGCCTTAGAGATCAGCATTGTATCTGGCATAAGCTCGATAGAGAATTCCACCTCTCTGTCTGGTGGAATGCCTGAAACATCGTCCGAGAAAACACTGGGAAAATCCCTGACCACCTCGATGTCCTCTAGCCTCTAATTGACTAGCTCGATCACTATCACGATACTGGCCAAAAATTCCTGGCAGCCTCTCCTCTTGAGCTTCCTCGCACAAAAGCAAGAAATGATGTGTGGCATCTGCTGGTGCCTGGCTGCCTAAAAATAAATGGATTCCCGCTGGGCGGTCGGACAGATACTGGCCTCTGTCGAAAGTCTATAGCAGCTCCGTTTGAAAAAAGCCAGTCCATACCAAGAATAATATCGAACTCCGGTAACGGTAACACAATCAAGTCTGCTTGCACTGCATTTTCTGCAATCGAAGTTCCAATATCTTCAATATATGCGAGGTAAACATCTGATCTCCAGACAGAATAGAAACTCTGAATCCCAAATCCATAGCATTTGGTATGATTCTTAGTCGCTTGACAAAATACTCGGATATAAAGGAATGTATAGCTCCGGAATCTAGAAATGCATACGTAGTGTGGGGACCCGGACGCTAATCATGTTCTTAATCAGTTTTGGGACTAATTAATCAATTATGAAACATGGTCTAAATTTTTTTTTTAAAATACAAAGCGGAAACGTAATGTAATTTACTCAAATTACATATTAAACATGAACATACATCTCAGTATAAAAGTACAAGTCCTGTACAACATACATTTATTAAACTAGGGTTTAACAACTAATATCAAGTGTCTAACCCTATCTCTAAACCAAGTCCGGAATCACCACGCTAAACTCGTCTTCTCTCATCCTCTTCTTGACCCTGATCCAGCCCCACCTGTTGTCATGCACACATACAAAACAAGACAATAGCCGGATAACTCCGGTGAGATATAAATATCCCTGTATAAACAATGTATAAATGCAATCATATAAAAACATATACGAAAGCATATAAGAAATATGCATAACATGTATCAATCAGAAACATAAATCAATCTCAGGCATTCAATAATCATGAATGATATAACAATGGAAATCAACATGTCGTATCAGACTCAACTCATCCGACGCGTCGTCTCAGACTCGACTCAACTCTAACCTAGGGATCCCGAAGTCTGAATAATAGTAATTATACCGAATCTCAGTCGATAGGAATGAATCAATCCCTAAACGGCATCGATATAATACTTATCCAGTGTCTGGGCGAATCAGCCGCAGAATTGACGAATCAGTCAAGAATTAGGCGAATCAGCCAATAACCAGACGAATCAGCCTGTGATTAAGCGAATCAGCTATAATTAGGCGAATCAGCCAATAAATAGA
This sequence comes from Primulina eburnea, assembly GCF_022965805.1. Classification (NCBI taxonomy): domain Eukaryota; kingdom Viridiplantae; phylum Streptophyta; class Magnoliopsida; order Lamiales; family Gesneriaceae; genus Primulina; species Primulina eburnea. The sequence continues at coordinate 17,434,119 of NC_133110.1, forward strand.
CGAATCAGTCTATAACCAGACGAATCAGTCGGTGACTAGGCGAATCAGCCTATGACTCAACGACTCAGTAATCAATACATGCATTCAGTATCTAAGCAAATCAGTAGATGACTGGCGAATCAGCAGTCATCACATGCAGTAGCTATAAATCAATAGACTACAAATATCAATCTTATCATATAATTGCTATAAATCAATAGACTACAATCATAAGTCTCATCAATTGCAAATATCAATGCAATAAATGAAAGTATGTGATTTAGGGAAACTCGAGTCAAACCTCACTCGAGTTGTGCAATCCCAACTCAACATTAATTTATACCTTTCTTTCTGATACTCTGGCTCTGTCGAAATCTCGAATCCCAAGCCTGTCAATACTCAATCTGACAAGAACAATATCGAGGAGTATGATATCAATACACCACTCAATTAATACTGGATACAAACAGAATTCAATCAAATTCTGTTTCAACAACATAACATCATAATCTTAATATATCCAGCCCTATCATATCAGTCAGATATCAATTCTAATATCCCATAATCGATAACCACTCAATCTGGATATCAATTCTTATTCAATCTTATTCTGAAATCATAACAAGTTCATAATCAGTCCGTTTCTTAATCTGACTTCGATTCTACGCTGTCTAACATGTCAAGAACAACATATATGAGTTCCATTCAATTCTGACAATACCATAATTTCAAAGCATGTGAAAACGTAGTAAAACTTAAGTCCAGTTTTAGCCTACATTGCTAGGAACTCGATACCGAAGTCGGATTCAAATTCAGACGGACGGATTTCTCACAAAAGGCGTAAGGAGTTCTCGTGCCAAAGCTTCGACCCTTTTCCTCAATTCTGAATGAATTTCGAATGGATTACCACCTATATATATCATTGCATGCATGTCAAGAGGTGGCGCATTCTTGCAAAGCACGTCGTACCGCGGGTGCGGTAAGTGTAAGACCGCGGGTGCGCTCATGCAATGTCTATCCTTTCTTTTTCCCGAAAGCTTAGACCGCGGGTGCGGTGTTATCATTACCGCGGGTGCGGTGTCTTGACCGCAGGTGCGGTGTATGCAAGACCGCGGGTGCGGTCTTGCTTCGCCCAAAATCCCTACCCTACTGGACTTACACCGCGGGTGCGGTGTCTCCTAGACCGCGGGTGCAGTCCTGCATTTTCTAAAAATCCACATTTTTAATCCTTGTAACATCTCATAATCTTATCTGATTAATTCTACAAGTCTTGGGCATTACATTAATCTTGTCTGATCAATTCTACGACAATTCTTGGGCATTACATTTCTCCCCCTCTTAGATCTGAGTTCGTCCTCGAACTCTCCACAAGCAATCCAAATATATTAGAAGAAATGAATAACAGAGTTTAACATCCAAAATCGTTTTACTAACATCATTCTGAGATATTTTTCTTTGATCAAGCTCTGATTCTGGTCTGGAATCAGAAGTCAAGAATTATAATATCATAATCCTTCTTCAACTCGTTCTAGCCGAATCAATCCCGCATTACTGGCTATACAACATCCGTATATGCCAATCTGCAATCTATAACAAAACAATACCATCTGTAGTTGTTATCCTATCTGTTTATCCCAATCTAGAACATAATCAATCTTCATCTTCAATTACCAATCGTTATTATCCAACGTTGGTTTCTTAAATCTGTCCATTCTGAACTATCTTGATAGCTACTGTCATACAATCAATCATGTCATGACAATAACCTATATCAACTAGTACTAACATCCAGTACCAAAGCTCTACAATTATCTGTCAATATCTGGTAATCTACTCTGACTATCTGTCAATCTGTAATAAATCTGCACAAGAGAGCTTATGATATAATCTATCACAAGTACAACTCCGTCAAAATCACAATCTGATATCATCTAATTCTTGCATTCTCGTCAATCTGACTATTTCTTTGACATTGATCTATGCCATCTGGTTCTGTTTGTACGTAATCTGGTACAGACTGATAGATATAGATTGAATAATCTGTCAATCATAATCATATCATATCATAATCTAAAAAAAAATGGCGGTAATTCCATTACGAAAGCCATAGAAATGTACTCCCATTTCTGTTCAGAACTATACAAAATCTGTAATAATCTTCTGATTTCTATCTTTTTGTCTTCTTCTGTTAGCAATTCAGACTTATCAGTACACTTTCTGCCAACATTTCTGTACAAATTCTGTTACAATTTATCTAATCTGTTTATATCACGACTATCTGTTCGAATACAATACATTCTCAATCATCAGACTGAACACTGAATCCATTACTGTAAGTTTCTGACACTATCTGTCCTTTCTGATTCGAACTATTTGATATACACAAATCAGTTAATAACATAAAGTAAAGAGGAAATACCTACCTGGTATTCGGCTCTGACTATCACTATCAATCTTTGCTGTACAATTCTGACACATCTGACATCACAGAATAATCAATCTCATACAAAATACAAAATCACGTATCTGTTACTCTGATCGACACTCGGTTCTGACTATCGATATTGAGTTCTAAACATTCTAATAAGTTCTAAACATTCTAATCAGCTTTTCGAACTGCTAACGTTTCAACATCAGCTCTGGTTCGGACGGTACAATGTAATCTCCATTGTCTACAATCTGTCTCAACCACGTACTCAGAATAAGCATCAATATTCAATCAGATTCAAGGCTAAAATCAATTTCTTTGATTGGAATCAGATCTGAAGTCTTACCAGAGAAAACATCAATAATTTTCATATCATTGGTAAATCAGCCAATGATAGACTCAACTTCAGTAAATCAACTGAATACATAGGAGTTATTCTGCTCCTTTCTGTAATAATCGAGTCATAGCTAGTACGAATATCAAAAGAATTCACAATCTAGAATTCTTATCGTACTATATTCATCTCTTGATCATCTCAGGTCTGATTTTCACCATCTTCTGAAACTAATCTAGGGTAGCTATGTACTTGGTCAGCATATCAATATCAGTAATACAGTTCTAAAATCATGGAACACCAGTACAATACCATCTACCACACAATCTAACTCGATCTCATTCTCATCCTACTGTAGTATACAAGATCTAACAGAAATCACTGATACAAGATCTTTTCCCAAAAGAAAAAGAAACAAATACTACAGTACATAGGGACTCAACAGATAATGCATGCATCAATGCAAATCTTTCAGAAATAATAGTATGTGAAGCACCGGTATCCCTCAATACATATGCAGGATAATCAAACAAATCAGTTACCTGCAACATCATCATCTGGTGCTTCCTGAGCCTGCTCCTCGGTCAAATAAAATACTCTGGCCTGCTGTCTAGGAGGCTGGCTAACTGTCTGGCTTCCTCCTGGCCTCAGCTGTGACTGAGATGGTGCTGGCTGAAATGAAGGAACGGCAGCTGATCGTCTACTCCACTGTGCCGCTGATCCAAATGGTTCAGTTCCCTGGGATCTTTGGGAACTCCTCTGTGGACATACTCTGGCAAAATGTCCCTGTTGCTTGCAGAAGTGGCAGCTACCAAGTACTCCTTGGCATTGCTCAGTGGAATGTCTCCCTCCACAATTTCCGCAGTAAACACCGGTATAACTCTGCTGAGAACCACTAGAGCTAGAAGAACTGCCGTCAGACTTCTTAAACTGCTTTCCTCTAACCTTCAGAAAATCATTCGTTCCACTACTGCTACTACCGCCCTCGAATCTGGGAGATGGTTGCTGTGGTCTCGACACTGGAGGAACAAATTCAGCTCCTCTCTGTCTTATCAGGCCTGCTTCAGCGCCCTTTGCTCTATTCATGGCATCAGCAAAGTTATTGGGTCGCCCTGTGTTCACCAATGTAAATATATCGGGATTCAAGCCATTGATGAATTGATCGGCAACGGCTTCGTCATTTTCAGACACATAAGGAGCAAACTTCAACAAGGTAGAGAACTTGGTCACATATTCTTCAATGTTCAGCTAACCCTGTCTCAAATTGGCAAACTCCGCCCCCTTGTCTTTTCTGTACGATATTGGGAAAAATCTCTGATAAAACTCAGTTTTAAATACATCCCAAGTAATAATCGTACCTCGTTGCTCCAAGGCCCTCTTCATTGTAACCCACCAGCCTTGTGCAACATCAATCAACTGGTGTCCAATCAATTTAATCCGGCGCTCATCACTGTACTCCAGTGAATCAAACAGCAACTCAATGCTACCTAACCAACTCTCACACTCGACTGATGTCTCAGTACCTTTCAGAGTGGGTGGTTTGAATGACTGAAACCTCTTCAGCAAGGTTTCCATTGGAGTCGGTGTTACATCCATTGGAGGATTCGATGTACTACCCTGTTCTGGTACTCTTCTCGGAGGCATATCTGAATATCACAAGGATTAGTAACTCAATCCAACAAACCTGTTTCAATTCAGTCTCTCCTCCGATCATCTTACTGCTGATCGAGAATCAATACTGATCCAATCTCAATAAAACATATTACTATATCAAATCAGATAAATCAAGTAACATGTATCATATAAAGCAGTAAGTCATGCTATCAATCACAAGCAAGGAAAGAAAACTCAATCTACCCCGCTCACTAGCCTTTTCTATCTCAATCTCAAGAATCTACAGTTCTAGTACCTACAGCTCTGATACCACCTGTTGTGGGGACCCGGACGCTAATCATGTTCTTAATCAGTTTTGGGACTAATTAATCAATTATGAAACAGGGTCTAAAATTTTTTTTTAAAATACAAAGCGGAAACGTAATGTAATTTACTCAAATTACATATTAAACATGAACATACATCTCAGTATAAAAGTACAAGTCCTGTACAACATACATTTATTCAACTAGGGTTTAACAACTAATATCAAGTGTCTAACCCTATCTCTAAACCAAGTCCGGAATCACCACGCTAAACTCGTCTTCTCTCATCCTCTTCTTGACCCTGATCCAGCCCCACCTGTTGTCATGCACACATACAAAACAAGACAACAGCCGGATAACTCCGGTGAGATATAAATATCCCAGTATAAACAATGTATAAATGCAATCATATAAAAACATATACGAAAGCATATAAGAAATATTCATAACATGTATCAATCAGAAACATAAATCAATCTCAGGCATTCAATAATCATGAATGATATAACAATGGAAATCAACATGTCGTATCAGACTCAACTCATCCGACGCGTCGTCTCAGACTCGACTCAACTCTAACCTAGGGATCCCGAAGTCTGAATAATAGTAATTATACCGAATCTCAGTCGATAGGAATGAATCAATCCCTAAACGGCATCGATATAATACTTATCCAGTGTCTGGGCGAATCAGCCGCAGAATTGACGAATCAGTCAAGAATTAGGCGAATCAGCCAATAACCAGACGAATCAGCCTGTGATTAAGCGAATCAGCTATAATTAGGCGAATCAGCCAATAAATAGACGAATCAGTCTATAACCAGACGAATCCGCCGGTGACTAGGCGAATCAGCCTATGACTCAACGACTCAGTAATCAATACATGCATTCAGTATCTAAGCAAATCAGTAGATGACTGGCGAATCAGCAGTCATCACATGCAGTAGCTATAAATCAATAGACTACAAATATCAATCTTATCATATAATTGTTATAAATCAATAGACTACAATCATAAGTCTCATCAATTGCAAATATCAATGCAATAAATGAAAGTATGTGATTTAGGGAAACTCGAGTCAAACCTCACTCGAGTTGTGCAATCCCAACTCAACATTAATTTATACCTTTCTTTCTGATACTCTGGCTCTGTCGAAATCTCGAATCCCAAGCCTGTCAATACTCAATCTGACAAGAACAATATCGAGGAGTATGATATCAATACACCACTCAATTAATACTGGATACAAACAGAATTCAATCAAATTCTGTTTCAACAACATAACATCATAATCTTAATATATCCAGCCCTATCATATCAGTCAGATATCAATTCTAATATCCCATAATCGATAACCACTCAATCTGGATATCAATTCTTATTCAATCTTATTCTGAAATCATAACAAGTTCATAATCAGTCCGTTTCTTAATCTGACTTCGATTCTACGCTGTCTAACATGTCAAGAACAACATATATGAGTTCCATTCAATTCTGACAATACCATAATTTCAAAGCATGTCAAAACGTAGTAAAACTTAAGTCCAGTTGTAGCCTACATTGCTAGGAACTCGATACCGAAGTCGGATTCAAATTCAGACGGACGGATTTCTCACAAAAGGCGTAAGGAGTTCTCGTGCCAAAGCTTCGACCCTTTTCCTCAATTCTGAATGAATTTCGAATGGATTACCACCTATATATATCATTGCATGCATGTCAAGAGGTGGCGCATTCTTTGCAAAGCACGTCGTACCGCGGGTGCGGTAAGTGTAAGACCGCGGGTGCGCTCATGCAATGTCTATCCTTTCTTTTTCCCGAAAGCTTAGACCGCGGGTGCGGTGTTATCATTACCGCGGGTGCGGTGTCTTGACCGCAGGTGCGGTGTATGCAAGACCGCGGGTGCGGTCTTGCTTCGCCCAAAATCCCTACCCTACTGGACTTACACCGCGGGTGCGGTGTCTCCTAGACCGCGGGTGCAGTCCTGCATTTTCTAAAAATCCACATTTTTAATCCTTGTAACATCTCATAATCTTATCTGATTAATTCTACAAGTCTTGGGCATTACATTAATCTTGTCTGATCAATTCTACGACAATTCTTGGGCATTACACGTAGCTACACCTGGAATGTATATCCTTCATGCGACAAAACATACCATCAAATCTGATCGTGTTGAAACTTAAGAAGTTTTATATCAGTAATTATCCCAAAATCCTCGAAAAATCACTGATTTACTTCTAGAGCCCATCAAAATTCGAAATTTACCTCCAAGAATTTTGGAAATTGCAATTTGGTACCCTAAAGTTTCAAATTTCTTACCATTTGGCCCTTCAATTTTTTGAAAATTGCATCTTAATCCCCATAAAATTTTGAATTTAGCCAATTTAAATTTTAAATTCTCGAAAATTACGAATAAGGTCCCAAAATTTTCGAAAAAGCGAAAACAGCCCGTAAATTTCATTTTTGACAAATAGATCCATGATATTTCAGTTATTGCATTTATGGTCCTTAAATTTCTTAATAACATCAATTCAACCCTTAAGTCCATCTTGTAATGCCCGATATTTTGATTCTATTAATCTGATATTATTGATTATGAGCTGATGTCATTATAGATGGGCTATTCCGAGACCAGATTGGGCAAAACATATGAAAAGCATAAATTTTGGACCGAAGGTTTGGCGCCCTGGTGGAAGTTTTTGACCGCCTGAGCGCCATTGAATAATGCAGGAGGACCGAACATTTTGCGCCCGGGCGGAAGTTTTTGACCGCCCGAGCACGATTGTATAATATGCAAGGGCCAAACCTTCCGCGCCCGACTCGATTTCCAATCCGACTTCGATATGGTGTTTCTATTGCGAGGGCGTCAACTGGACGTAAGTTTCACTACGTTTT